>NC_052955.1:21885058-22187558 GCF_013358895.1 Oreochromis aureus
GCCTTAAGGCAATTGTTTTTGACTGCTTTTGGGTAATATAAATAAACCTAAATTGAAACTGAATTGAATTTAATCTGTCAACCTGTACAAACAAAAAGGGGCTCCAACCGAGTCCATGATATAATCACCCTCCGACCTTGAACACATCTGTCAGTCCAGCACACCTCACCACTGTCTTGCTGTCCTCAAACATTTCTCACATACTGCCACTTCTGATTTCCTCACACAAGATAACAGTTCCTGTCGTGGTCCCTAATTATATATTTTCTATACATCCACAGACACAGTAACTCCTTCAAACCCTTTCTATTATTCTCCATCAATTCTTTCAAAGCAAACATTGCATCCGTATCACATTTTCTTGGCATAAAACCATATTGCTGCTCACTGATTTCCACCACCTTTCTTAACCTAGCTATTGCACATTGTAATTAATAGTAAGTTCAAGTTTATCCAACAATCAGACCGTACCAGCATGCGAGCTAATACACACATCCCATGTCATAATGGCATTACATCTGATCATCGGATGCCTTTGAAACACAAGCCTCTCACTTATTGTTTATTAATGTTTTCCAAACAGCCTGTCACTTATTGTGGTCAGATTTCCTAACAGTCTGCACCAGCGCAAATACTGTATTTTTCGGACCATAAGACGCACCGGATTATAAGGTGCACTGCTGATGAACGGGTCTGTTTTAATACACGACGCACAGGATTATAAGGCAGATTAAGCGAAACAAAACAGTCAGATAAGTCAAATTTTACTCTTCTCATTCTTCTTACTTCCTCCACTTCTGTACCATTGATTCATTAATGTTGAATTCTCTCGCAGCTGCTCTATTCCCATGTTGCAGTAGATTAATGACTAACCTTGTATTGTGGATGGATTATCTCAGTTGTTCCACTTTATCAAGTGGAAAAAAGTTAGCGTTCATCCTCCAGCTTCACTGTGTTTATGTCATGCTAACATAGCTGTGTCGCTAGCGATCATGTAGCACATCATTATATACCAGCTAGTCTAATTCAGTCACTCTACAAAAGTCCCTGCTGTTTAGTTTTCTGTCTTCATTTATGTTGGAAGTGATAGCAGAGCTGTACGTTTTAATTTTTTCAGAAATCTCTCAGTCAGAACATGCTATATCATGTTTAGGTGGAAACTAGCGAGCTAACTTTTGCTAACTTCTAACGCTGTTAAATTTAATAAATTCTGCTTTCATGGATGCCTGGATGTTAAACTTAATTGTTACACCTGGTAAAGCAGCAACGCTGATCATTTTATTAAAGATGAAAGAATTTAGGCAGTTTTTAACTCTCAGTGATGCTGCAGTGTTCGTTTGACTTTGGGACCTGAAACAGAGTTTTGGACCCAGATTACTGCGCGAGGCTCCTGACTATGATAGCCGTAATGCTCAGACAATCCATCAAGCAGTGCGGCTTCATAGCTTACCAAAGTTGTACTAAAACATTTTTTGACAGATTTGTGAGCGCCATATACCACATAAAAACGGTTCGAGGTCAAGGACAACCAGAATTCATACATAAGGTGCACCGGATTATAAGGCTGGACTTTGTCGATTTTTGAGATAATTAAAGGATTTTAAGTGCGCCTTATAGTCCGAAAAATATGGTACCTCTTTAACTTTAACTTAACTTTAACGCTTTTACTCTTTTACTTAGTTATTTCATTTACTTGTTTACTTACTTAGTTTAAAATTTTTAGGGTTAGAAAGCTACAGTCCAGATTCAATGCCGAGAGAGAATGGTTGTGATAGCTGCTTTGGTTGTGCCCTGTAAATGTTAACGGAGTCTTCTTCTTGAGTGTTTAGACTTGATTCCTACATATTTTACTTCCTTCATAATCAGAGATGGGCAGTAACACATTACAAGTAATGTATTTATTTAATGTTTAATATTTAATGTATGTATTTACAAGTAAAGAGTAAAGTAAGGGATTACTATTGCAAAAAAGTAATTAGATTACTGCTACGTTCCCATAAGCGCGCTGCGTTGCTCCATTACTAAACCGTGATTTTGTTTGTGAGAGTGTCTCATGACAATGACGTACGAGCGTGCGACATCCATGACAGCAGCAGACGTGTAGATCAACAATGGATAATATGGAGTGCGGGAGAGAGTACGACCATGCAGCGTTCAAAGCTTGGAAGTACTGACATTACTTTGAGTTTGATAAAAAGTGACAAAAACATTTGTGTCCGCTTTACACTCTGTGTGGGAAGAAAACTTATTTCCACAGCGAAAAATTGAACTTCAAAGTTTGAGCAAGCACCTAGCACACTGCCACAGGAAAGTGAAATTCAAAGAGAAACCCCCGGATCCCTCCACTGACATGACAGCAGCGAAATTACTTCATACAGTGAGTGAAGTGTTTTGAATCCTCAACAATTTACAACAGAAAGGTTCACGTCAATATAACAAATATATATATCTGCCTCTCTTTGAATGCTTTCCATTGATCTGAATTGCCATGCTCTTTCTAGAGAGAAACACACACATATAACCTGTGCTTGTATTGCATTATTTTAGTTGAAAGATTACTCATTCTCTCATCAGGTCTGCTTGCTTATAAGTGAAGTGAACTGAGTGGCTCCATGGTGTAGTGGTTTACACATTCACCTAAAAAAATCCCCAGCTTGATCCTGGGAGGAGGCACAAATCTCTATATGGTTGGCATCTGGTGTTGAAAAAATGAGTTTCCAAACTGAACATGTAACCTCTTCGAAATAAAGAAGTAGCTGAAAGTAGCTTTAGTAGTGAAATGAACTGGCTTGGTCTTTGTTTACAAATTAATGCACTGTTAGTAGATCACCAGCAGAACTTTCGACTCTCATTGGTGGATTTTTGCGACTGCAACCTCAGGCTAATTTGCCCCTAATTTGGCCCCTAATGTGCATGTCTAATCATCACTCTTATAGTATACCTTGTTAAATATGCAGTATTTAACAATAATATCTGCAGGTGTTGTGTTTGTTAAGAAAATCCCTGGAGCAGCTAATTATTAAAGGCATTTTGTATAAGCACACTGTGACACATTACTGAAGACTGTTTCTTGTTGATTATAGTAGAATAATTACCAAGAGAAGTAATCTGACTTTGAGAGTGTGTCAAGGTATATACTAAAACTTGCAGTTTGGTATGTGCACTGGCCTTTGTGTGAGCATTTCCATGTTTATTCACATGTATGGGATTGTAGATGCACCATTCAGATGACTAATTTGCCAGCTGGCTTCGCTTGTCCTTCAGCCAATTCACCAATCATGACTGACATTTAACACTAGTGTGACTGCATCATTGGTCACTTCACAGCTTGGTGATTGGCTATTGTCCACATAAAACCAATGATGATTGGATTTTTGTGTGTGTGTCTGTTTGTGTTTGTGTGTAACCACGGAAAATATATTCAAACCTATCTAGCAAGTGGAAAATAATTCATGTGATCAAGCAAAAACCAACAGATGAAAGTGATGAAGCATTTATTGAGCTTTGGGAACACACATGTTACATGATAAAAGTTTTAACGGTGACTTTAGTGTTACTGAATTTGATTGGCTCACTTTCTTCTTATTCAGTATTTCCAATTTACAAATTTCTCAGCACCATTACCCAAATTTATTGGCTTATAAAGTTATCTATCTTTTTTTTAAAAAAAAAAAAAAAAAGAAAAGAAAAGAAAAGAAAATCACAACAGGAAACTCACATCAGCATTGTTTGGGCAGATGTAATTTATGCACCCTAAAAACACTTTTTGTAACTTGCGGCCTGGCTGAGTGTTGGTAGCTTACTTAGATATAGGACATAGGTATAAGAAAAGTCACTGAATGTCAGCACTGAAGTAACATGTTTATCTTAGTTATATAGTTGTTTTAGATCTACTGGATGCCCAGGAGAACAATGTAATTATAACTTAATTGATCAGCAAATTGTAAAAGGGCTGTGTAAATGAAGAAACATGTCAAAATAACATATGAAATAAATTGCTGTAAAAAATTTATTTCATATGGAAAAAAAATTGTTTTCCTGTTCAATACTTTGCAGCAGCACAACTGCACATACTATTTATTCTGTGTAGTGTAAAAGTTGTAAATCACACGACTTTCACAAGAGACTAACGCAGAAGATTGTCTGGTACCATCTTTTTAGTTTCAAAATATTTTTTGAGTTATAAATTTTGTTTTCACTGAGTTTTTTAGTACTTTTTTCTCATGTTGTTGTGTTAAGTTAGAAATATTTAGACATCAGTTTAGAACTAACGCCCTCACAATGTTAAGGGTTTTCAAGCTTCTCTTTAATTTTCTGAGTAACCAGGTTGACTAGTCCTACCCCATCTATGACATGATTAGTTGTTTAAAATAGGCTCAAAATATGAAAGTGGCAAAAATAGGGCAACGCAAATTTATTGTGATACATCACAAGCACATGTAATTCAGGAGAAAATATGTTTGTCTTGAAAAGTAATTGAGAATTTAGTTGTATGTGAAGATATTTTGTTGGAGACAGAGCAGGAATATGACATTTCTGAGAGATATTTCAATCGATTACCTCTTCTTATTCTGGAGAGCACATAAGTCTGGTAATATTCATCCACATCTATCCATCTAACATATTTTCTCACTCTCTGTCCCTCTCCCATCTGTGCATGAGGATCTAAATCTGTTTACAGCCACTGTTCTTTTTTCAGTCATCTCTCCCTCCATCCCTCGTTTCCCTATGCAATCTGTCCAGGGCTTCAAATTTGTTTACATTCTTCTGTCTTTTCATCTTGGCATGCATGGAATATACCTAATGGGTATCCCTTTCTTAGCTTGATTTCTTTCTGTGTCCTACTAAAACAAAGAGAGAGAGAGACCCATGCTCATACCTGGTTTATGTCTAAGGGACACAAGCAATGTCTCTCACATACTACTACGTGCTCATGGTGTGCAGAATACGGACACATACACATGCAGATAGAACAACACCAGACTGCATGTGGACAAGTGGCTGAATCTTCCTGACAGGCCTGTCTGGGGGGGAAATAAAAGAGAGGGTGGCAGCAGAGATGGAATGGATTCAATGAGAGAGAAAGAGAGGGGAGTAGACATGATAGAGTGAAAGATGGCAAAAAAGAAATGGGCGGTGAGAGTGACAAAAAGAGGCAAAGGGGAAGGGAGAAAGAAAGGCAGAGACACATGGGGGAAAGAGAGTTGCTGTTGGCAGACAGCAGCTGGAGGGATGATAAACTCAGCTGACACTTCATTTCATTTCACCACAGAGTGGCAGGACAGAAGGAGGAAGGGTGGGATAGAGAGGGAAAGAAAAGGACATGTGGTCAAGAAAGAGAGACATCAGTGTGAGGGCAACATAAGGGGACAGCAAGGTGGAATGGAAGATGACTTGTGGATGGAGGCACTATGATGCAATGGATCGTGTAACTCAAAAAAAAATGTTTCTTCTTCCCCTCATCGTCCAAAGACATGCAAACTAGGTTAACTAATGACTTTAAATTTAACTGTGTGCTAGATACAGTGATTAAAGTGCAAAGAATAAAAGTACTGCATTAATGTTTGGACCACTGTGGATTGTCTAGCCTGCTTTGAGTGGTCAGTAAGACTTAAAAAGTGTTAAAAAATGGCAGTCCATATCCACAGGATGAAGAGATTGTGGTAGATCAGAGGCGAAGGAAAAGTTTGGTGTAAGCTGATGGCAAAATGAAGTAGAGAAAGGGGCATGATGGGAAACTGCATGTTGGAAGAAGTTGGTTAATAGAAAGGCAGGAGGGGCACAAAAAGAGATATTTTATATCCACCAAGAGTTATACAAGAGAGTGTTTTTGTGGAAGCACTATTTTGGTTGAAATCCCAGATATTGTTACAATATATATATTTATTCTCTTTGCTACTAATATTTGTTAAAACAGACAGAGAAAAACAGTATAGTTTGAAGAGGAATATGATGCTTCAATACAGAGAGTGATCCAAAACAACAAAACTTTGGCTGTGGAGTCAGTCCTTGAGAAGCTATCTTAGTTTGAATTCCACTTGGAAAGGACAAATCTATCTATCTATTCAAGTCAATTCAATTTCAATTCAATATATATATAGTGCCAGGAAGACAAATGCAAAGATCTATCTATCTATCTATCTATCTATCTATCTATCTATCTATCTATCTTACCCATTGATCCTAGAGTGCCTAGAAATGAACAAGATCAACAGAACCTAAGAGCCATCAGCCATCCACACCATTTAGACCTACAGCAATAACATTAGAATGTCATTCGAAATGGAGAAGTGTAGTCAGGTGGCAAGAAAGAGAGGTAAGGCAGTCAGAACTGATTGCACTACAAGAAGGCAACATTGCAGGCATAGAGAACAGCTACAATATCTTGGAATCCAATGGGCAACCATGAGGACTTTACTAGGAAAACCAAAAAAAACCCCAAATACTTGCAAAGTAAGGCAAGTCCTGAAGAGTCAGCTGAATCCGGGCAATCAACAGCAAGAAAAGCAGGATTTGAAGTTTCTGTTATTTCTATCTTTTCTAACTTCTCTTTGTTCGAGATGTGGTTTGAATGAATACAGCATTATCATGGAATGTCGAGTTGTAACAAACTCAATAACAGCAGTCTGCAAAAAAAGTTTACAAAAAAAGATACAGATTGTAAACAGTCTTTCATTTGCAGCAAGTCCTTTGCTAAGCAACAGAATATACCTACTTTTAAAGCTGGTGTCAAACCAGCAGAGTGCACGGTTTGAAATGAATCACTACAGAACACCATTGAGAACAGATAACCACACAGTGTTCTATATAAATTAATTAAATGGTACACAGCAACAGTGAGTCTATGCCCAGAAAATTTATTGCAAAACCCAGCTAGACCAAGCATGGTCCAGACCAAATCTGAAGCCAATATTTTATTGACACTTCACATTGCTGAAACTTACACAAATATACACTCACTGAACACCTTGCTACTGTTTTTGCCTGCAGAACCTCCTTACGTCCATGTGACATAGACTTGACACGCTGGTGAAAACATTCCTCAGGGACTGTGATCCGTGTTGACATGGCAGCATCACACAGTCACTGCAGATGTGTGCTGCAGATGTGTGCTGCATATGTGTCGACTGCAGTAAATTTCCTGAACCACCACAGTACAGTTGTGGAATAGGAGCATGAACATGAACTCGCATTCAAGATACCTAATGAAGATGATCTGAACTTTGTGACGTGTTTTATCTTTATGACATAAGGCTAATGCTAGCATGCTAAGTTAGCCTGGTTGCTAGAAGGAAGTAACAAAAATCTAAGTAACAGAAGTAACAGCCTAATAGACACTAAAACACGAAGCTCAGTGTTTTCTATATTTCTATAATAAACTTATGGTGATTGTTTAATGCAATTTGTAGTGTCTGTTAATATTAAATTTAAAAGTTGAATTGTGAATTTTTATGTTGCAGTTTAAAGCACCAAAATCAAATTGTTTGATTTTATGTATGATTTTATGTTATTTTTCTAAGTTGTTTTTTCAGTGATATATTTATGCTTCTTGTCAACTTTTAAGAACTGGAGCTGACATTTAAAGAACCATTTTCTTGGTTTTATTTTAATATATTAAAATGTTTGCTACAAAATTAGAGGTTATAGTGGTTTCTAACATGTTCGGAGGGGAGCCAGGCCTAGCAGACGCATGACACACACAGCTCATGATTTTCTGTGTTTCTATATTACAATTAGTTGATACTAAAGAACCAGTGCTGTCACCTGTCTCATCATTTCATGCCATGCTAGTCCTTAACAGGCATAACACATACACATACACGTGTTACGCTTTACTGACACCAAGTATGGGCTTCTGCTGCTTTAGTCTATCTGCCTTAAGTACCTACATGTTGTGTTGTGTGTTCAGAAATGATCTTCTGCAAACCTTTGTTGTTATGAAAGGTTCTTTGAGTTACTGTTGCCTTACTCTGATGTCAACAAGCAATTTTTGCCCGGAGAACTGTTGCCAACTGGGTATTTTTTTTGAAAAACCAGGAACAAGGTCATGGGTGGCTATGGCTAACTGAGAAGCGGAGGGAAAGACTGCCTTCATGGTAATTTATGAAAAAAAAATCCTCCACCATTCAGAGCCATTTTCGCAGAAAAAAAAGATTATAGCCCTGACGTTCCTTCCAGTCTAACTTTCTCCCTCCTCTCTTTCTTGAATTTGCTTTCACTCACTACCTGCTCACATTCACAAACTCCTCATTCACATGTGTTTCTCATTCAGCCCTCAAAACTTCCTCTAAGCATCTACAGATAAATTAAAACATCTTCAGTGGTTCAGGCTCGGGCTCTCCCACAGTGTGTTCAGCCAGAATGAGATTCAGTTGCAGAGTCGAACACTGTGCCAGAACTTTTCTCAATAAAATAATTTTGCAGTTCACTGGGGATGAAATCTGGCAGTAAAGATGCAAGCAGAGGAGAATCAGAGAAAGAAGATACAATCTTTATCTAATAAAGGGCGTTGTCATTATTGATGACTTTATAAAGTTGCTGTTTTGCTAAAAGTGTTTTTTTAATATTAAGTCCAAATACATGGGTCATTGTATTTGGTTGCTGGGTTGATTTTGCTTAGTTTGTTAATTATTCGTGCCTAATTAAGCCTGAACCCAAGTTATTTCTTCATAGAATTTGCAGTTTTTATAGCCAAAACTTCCTCTTCAACAGAGTGGGGCAGGTTTGTTTTAACCACCTTAACTCTTAAGACATTATCTGTCACGGGTAGAGAGAGGACTCCGTCGCAGACTGGAATTTAAAGTTCAATACGACAGTTTATTTACACAACACCAAGTGCATGATATATACATGTGGGGGAAAATCCAGGGGTCCAGGGAGTCCAGGGGTGATTTGGGAAGGGAAAAGGTCCTCTCACACACTGGCGCTCCACCACACGAATCCACACACCAACACACTCGTAATCCAATGCAGGAAAGAGAGGAGCAGGTCTGGGGAGACTGTTCACACAGAGAGAGGCAAATGTTGACATGACAAATTTTATTTTGCAATTTTCTCTTGTTAATCGTTTTGTTTTTGTCATTTAAATGGGAATGATCTGCACTTTTATTGAAACAAAAGTTATTCAGTGACTAAAGCAGGGAATCTCTCGATCATAAGTCAGCAGCACGTTTTGCATGGGGTGGGGTGGAATGGATGAGTAAACAGTGAAACAAAGATGAGTCAGTGACTGTTTTCTCACTACAAAGGCCAAAATTTAAAAAAGAAAAAAACAGTGAACACTCACAATGAGTTTCATCATTTGCTGGTCAAGTCCTCGTTTGGTAAACGCTGGTTACACTTTCTGAAAAACAGAACAGCTGAGGGGAATCTCAGTGGAAATTAACTTGTGCATCTGAAAGTAGAATACAGGATATTTTCTTTTTTTTATCTTGTGGGTGTTGCTGCAATCAGTGTGTCTTTCCACAAAGAAAGACAGAAAGTTTGATGTAACAGGAAAGCTGATGGTATGTGAGTGCATTTACGTTTTCTATGAGGGCCTCTCTGTAAAGACGCGTATTCAAGGACATTATATTTGTCTCCATGTGAGTGTGTTTGTGTGTCTATCCTTTTTAGTTCTGCTTTGTTTCAATGCAATTCTTACATAACTCTTTCTCTACTGTGGGGCTGTGAGCAAACACGCATTTCACACACCAGTGCATTGTCTCCCCTCTCTCTTTCTTCTCGGACCCGTTCTGTTCTTGTTGATGGCGTCCCTCTCACACTCAGAAACGTGCACTTACTCAGGGACATGTACACACACACACCCAGACACACGCACACAAACAAAAGATGGAATTCTTGTATTTCCTGTTACCTGCAGGTTATTCCAGTGCTATGACTGTGTGCCTTCCAACAGGCTAACATGATTGCAATTCAACCCTCTGGTGTCTGATTCAGGGTATTTTATTGTGAGCCTAGACCCATCTGGGTGAGTGCATTGACCTGGGCGGTTAGTAAGGGTGATGAGGCCGGCATCCAAAAGCAAAAGCTTTTATGGGCAACAAAACAAATAAAATGTAACCCCCCCCCCACAAAATAGACATAGGAAATAAAAACATAGATTGACGTGAACTTTTTTTTGTGAATTGCACATTTTCTTTGTATTTTCTGGACCGACTTAAACCAGTTTTAGTTGAATTTGGTGTGATAAAGGCTCAGTAATTTGACACTTGAATCAAAAGACATAAATTCAGCCACTTTACTAAACATTATTAGTGAAGAAACAGTGAAGCTAGGTTTTTAGTTACTATAGATCACTTTGTAGCACCTCTGACTGCTGTGTGTGTTGTGAACAGCTGGATCTGTTAACTTATTTACTGTACAGCACTTTGATCCTGTGCTGGGTATTTTAAAGTGCTTTATAAATAAAATTGGATTGGATCTGTGTATAACAAGATGGATTCAATAACAGCGTGTTTCTGTTGCATATGTATAGTCAAATAGATGAATGTGTTTTATTTGCTTACAGCATTTCTAAATGAGAATATTCTCAAATGAAAATAAAAAAAAATGCCATCAACAACTTTCAGCATGTTCCGTTTAATTTAATGTCAAAGCCTGGAATTAGCTTTTCTGAGCAAGCACAAAATAAGCATGCAAGCTGAAAGGGTGATGCTATTAGTGAATGTTAGGAAATTATTGCATCAGAGTTAGCTTGAGTCATGAAGACCAAAAAAACAAAATCAAAGTACAAGGGAAACTGCTATTCTATGAACTAAATGAAGAAACATTATTGGCATACACAGAACTAAGGACAAGCGGGAGACAGCAACATATGAAAGGGGTTTTAACGTGCTGTAGGATGAAGTACGCTGGCTGAGCCCAGATATTGAAATATTATAGGAAATTCTTTCTTGTCATTATAAAACAGAACACTATATGTTCCTTGTTTTACACTTGGATGAACCCTATAACTACGAGACTGCTGGCCACACTGAGGTAAATAACACCATGCTAAACCAACTCCAGTACACAGTGATGACCTGTAACTTTCTATTAAAATTGCCATATTTCAAAGGTATATTGAATTTAATCTATTATTAATTTGTGGTAAAATTAAATTACAGTGCTTTATTGGAAAAGGCTGGGTATGACCAGAATATTAAGTTATGATTAGTGGGGCTGAAGGTGATTGTTCATACTCCCAAATCACATAGTCTGTTATATAGATATAAATAGATATATTTTTTAATCGCAGTTGTTCTTCATCTGGTCCCTGACCCTCAATCAAAGCAGTAGCAGTAACAAAGCAAAGACCATAAACACACAATTCCGTGCATGTGAACAGAATTGAATCATCCTTTCATTTACTATTTGCTCATCATAGAAAACTCAGTAATTAGTTATTTTGTAGCAAGCTGGATAATAAACCAGCATGTACCTGTAATTTAGTTTACTGCAAAAAGTGGTAACTTTTTGCAGTTACCATAGCATTTGTTGCTGCTGGAAACTTCACTTTGCAGACTGCGGTTATTAACTTATTTTTAAATACTTGCTGATCGTGACTGATGGCATGGGGAAATCGAAATGTGTCTTGAAGTCTGCCTTTCCCAGCACTGCCTGGAAGACTTTTAATAGATTATTTGTTCAAAAATGAGCTCCTCAGTAGCATTAAAATCGCCCTGGAAGCCTGAGTTTTCACCACAAGTCACTGCACAAATGCACATAGAGAGAGTGTCGCTGTATAAAGGGGATTTACGAAGGTCACAATTCTGGGATCTTGTGCTGACAGTAACCTCATATAGTGATAATGTACAACTAATTCAATTTACTGGTGTGCTGAGTTACTTTTGGTCCACACATAACCCAATTTCAAAGTTGCATTCTACATCGTTTGGTCCCTGTTATACTGTGTTGAGTAATGTTGACCCTTGGGGCTTGCTGTACACAGTTGAGGATATAGCACATTACCAGACACAGAATGAAAGTGAACTAACATTGTTTACTCCTATTTAGAGCCATCACCATCTGTGTGGCAGCAGGAAGGGGAATGTGATCTCAAGAGCCGGCATCTCTATAGGATGGGTGTCACAGCTGAAGGACAGAGACAACCTCTTTTAAACACAACTAATATAAACTTTGATTAATCATCAAAATTTCCTTTATACTTTAATAATTATTAATATTAGAGCTATTGTGAGTGTATTCTTTCATATGGGTGTATTTAATGCTGCCAGCTGGAAAAAACAACATCATTTTGCAGTTTTAATCCAGTTTCATAGGCATCACAGCCAAGAGTATGTACTGCCTGACCTTGCTGTCTTTGGTGATTGCCCTTTTCAAATGTAAATACTAGTCTTTTTCCTTCTCGTGAACCCTGTTTTTATCTTTTGGCTCAAAATGTACAAGCCTAAATGGTATTATTTAGCCTAAATGACAACAGAACATAGCATTGTGCCTTTTCCCTCAGTCCCCATCTGAGGCCTGTTGTATAATATTTTAGCATGGTGGCTCAGTTAGCCTCAAAGCAAGATGGGTTATGGGTTTGAAACTAGGCAGAGTATTTCTGTGAGGATTTTACATACACTGAGATTTTGTGGATTTATTTAACTAAAGCATTAACTGTTGCTGTATAGTTTTAATTTCTGAATACTGCAGCAGATAACTAAGAAATGTTTGCACAGACATCCGCCTCAAGAAGTTGCCCTAAATATGATCCAGTGAGTGAATATAATACTTTAAAAATACAATGCAATGCAGCAAAATGAAGCTATGTAAAAGTCTATTTACACTGTTTCTTGGATCCATATTGTAATTTGCAGTGTATTTTAGCCATTTCCTAATTTTAAAAAATGTATTCAAATACTTGTGAGAGCATTGGTTTATTTAGTGTCTCTCTATCAAATTGTAGCACTGAATGGCAGTTTGTTAGAACTGAAGTCAAAACATTTGCCTCTTTAACTTGGGCCCTTTGTCAAAGTGTTAAGCTTCAGATCAAGATGTAAATAATGTGTTTGTCCGCTTGACATCTGTCTAAATATTAAGCCCCCCCCCCAAAAAAAATCACAAATGATCACATTCTACATGTCTATTGGAAAAAGAGAATGAATGCTTTTCCATTCCTGCTTTTTATAAATGTATTTCATTTCTAGGAGTCGTTATTTAGACATATGAATAAATCATAAAAGCACACCATAGAGCAGCCCTTACAGACAGAGGATTACAATAGTAGCCCGTGCACTGATTATGCTGCAGCCCTTACACAGAAATGAGCGTTAATAATATGCACTTTAGGAGTTCTGACAAAGAAAATAAAGTGAATTGGTGCTTTTTAGCATGCCTCTCCTTGAATAAAATCTTTGTGTAAAATGGCTTTAAATTATTCTCTCCCTTCAATTTCAATGTTTTGCTGTTTATCTATACAATAGTTAATTGCATTATTATTCTGCTCTCATAATTTTTGTGTCAGCCAGACAAAGAATTAATATTAAAAGAGTTTCACTCACAATTGGAATGTAATTGAATTAGTCCCTAAATTATGCTATTCCTAATGAAATTTAGCATCACATCACAATGTTAGTCATCCAGACACACTCATCGGCCTGCCAATTATTTGGTCGGCGAACTGATTCATTTCTTTACTGTAGCTATCGGTGACTCTAAAGTTCTATAATTGACATCATAATTAAGCTTTTGGTTCACTGATTTGCTGCAAAAAGCAACATTTATGCCATAATTGAAAGTTAAGTTGATTCAGACCCAATAACCTTTTGCACGTTTAATTGGATTGTGTATTTAAACTTGAATGGATAAAACTGCCTTTTTCATTCAAGCTACGCCATCACTAAGCAATTATGGCAAAGTAAATGCATGTTTTTATGCATTTTTTTGTAAACCACCTGTATGGCTACCCCTGTACAAGTGGTTCTGGACTGACTCTCTGTTTAAAGGGTCAAAGTCTCCGTTCCTAAATGCTATTCCTCAAATAGGAATCCCCAGACAGTAGTTTAAGCATGTGGCAGCGACACATGCGGAGCTTTAACTGCCTACATCCTTCTTCTCTTAGGTAATGCACCTAACCGAGCCCTATTTGTCAGGTACAGTTACCGCACACACATGTTAACAGCAGGCCTCCCTTTAATGATCACTGCACTTAGTGAACTGCCATGTTATTACAGTACTGGCGATGAAATAAGGTGCCAAAGATCTGTGACTTTCATTCGCTACAGCAACCTGTTAGAGCCATTGAACAGGTATGACAGATACACAAGTCTTTACCTTTCCTGAAAACTCAAAGTCATCGTCCACAATTTATTATTTAACTATGAATTAAATATTTATTTTAGCATTTAGGCAAGGGTAAACCATCCAGGTCAATCAGATTATAAAAGTAAATTCATATAAATCACTTCTTGTTTTTTTTTTAAAAAAGGAAGGAGAGCATTGCATAAATGACACAACCTTCTTTTCCCAAACTGGTCAGGACTAGATGTCACACAGTTCCCAGAATAGCTTAACAGAGTGAGCAAAAAAGAAAAGTCTTACACCTCTAATTTAGAGATTACAGCTTTTTGGCAATAGATTAAAATGGCCTTTTAGACAGGAACAGGTGGATGATCTCAACCTTTATGAGAAAATTGATTACAATCAACACATTAAATCTAATTTACAAAAGTGTTCAGAACTTTACCTCAGTGCTTTGTCAGTTTTTAAAACTTTTTATGTAAGTCTGTTTTTTTACACCCCTGAATTCTGGCAATTTATTCTGTTTGACATATCCTCACAGGCACAATCAGGGAAACAAACAATCAAGATGCAAATGGCAATCCGCAGGGTCTCTACAGATGTTCATTGGCTTTAAGGCTTGAACTTTGGCCACACAAGGGCAGCCAGAGACTTGTCCTGGAGCTTCTTCAGCATTAATCATGGCTTTAGACTTTGGTTCACTGCCATGATGATGAGGTTAACTATTACCTTCATTTCAGAGTGTGTGCAGCCCGGAGCAGGTTCCATTTGCCTCTCTGCATTTGGTTGCATTAAATTCTCCCTGGTCTCCCTACTGTATTAACTATGTTGCAATCACCATGCTTCATCAGGCTTGGTTCCTTTGTAAGGATATTAGGTGATAGGTTTGCCAAACATACTCTGCAGGTTACTTACATGTTTTGTTTGTGCTTTCAGAGTCCTTTAAACAAAGTTTGGACAATTCCAGGCAGGCTCCATGTGCCTTTTACTCTAATTGGTTTCCCTCTAGCTGCTTCCATAAAGGCCAGACTAATGAAGTGCTGCTGAAATGAGTGTTCTTCTGCACAATGTCCTATCTTTGCAGAAGACTTCTAAAGCTCTGTTTGAGTGACTATTTCGTCCCCGATAGAATTCCTGATCTTCTTGCTTGATTACTCAGTTTGACAGGAAGTCCAAATTTAAAAGTAGCCCTGGCTTCAAAACTTCTTCCATTCACAGATAATTAAGGAAACTTTGCCCGTGGGAACCCTCAAAGCTGCAGAAACATTTTTTTTTACCCTTACAGTTTTATCACAGTGAAGTTTTTATACTGACATGCATTATGAATTTATACACAGATGGCTTTCTAAAATGCTCAGTCAGTTCAGCTCATTTGTACCAGGTTCACAACAATTACATTCTAGACACATTTCAAGGATTTTTTTAAACTAACAGAATGAGCTGCACAGTATGGAGTTCCACAACAAAGGATCTACATAGTTTTTGTAATGAGAGCTTTCAGCTTTCCAAGAAAAAGAAAAAAAGAAAAAAAGTGCAGATTGATGGATAATTGCAGTTTTGTTCTTTTGAAATTTAATTTACAATTCAATAGTGTGCAAAAAAGAATAGCTCTGAAAACTCTCCGAAGTAATTGCAGATGATTAATGAACTGACTTGTTGGCTCATACGCCAACTGACTGACTCATGGTGTAGCGATCTGACTAAATCAGTGACTTACTGCACAAAGTGTAGTCTCCTATTATTTCTTTTACTTCTCTTCTGCGTCCTTGTGTTGCACTGACCCATCCTCATTTATATTATCTTCTGCAATTACCTCTCTGTTGCTAGGAGACATCAGAGACATTTTCTGCTGGGTTGTTGTAGTCCTCAAGGTCTCCAGTGGGCAGAAAAGTCTGTACTGCATGTGTGTGTATGTAGGTGATTACTGTACACACAATACTGTACACACACACAGTGAGTCGTGACTTTTTAAAAATGCTAAACAAATGCAGAATTCAATGTGAGCTCGTAGATCTTATCTCAGAACCTTTCTTCTTTTTATAACCCATCCCCTCCCAACATCTCTTCCCTCTTGTCCCCACATTTACAAATCTATCTTTTCTCTTCCTGATCCATTGTCCACACCCATCCTACTTTCAGCCATGATCATCATCCTTTTTAGTACTACTTGATAGAGATTTACATCTTCCAAGTTATGTTACCGATTTCTCACATTTTTTGTGTGATTGTGATCAAATATAAGCCGACTTTAAACCCTGTCCACCTCTGAACTGGTTAACTGCTAGTGATGTTGTGCCCAGGGGCATGTAAATTTTTAAAGCGTTGGATAATTCAAAGACATTTGAAAAACGGAATATATGCAGGCACACCCAGCGAGCATTTAGGAAGTCTTTATGTTAGAAATAAATAGTCAAACACTTTGTGAAAGCTTGATAGGGTAGAAGCTTTTTGCTTTTTTGTGTCTGTTACTTTGTAACACTGCTGCTTTTTGATGTTTTCAGTTCATTCCCCTCCCCCCTTTTTCAGTTATTCTATTTTTCTTTTTTACATTCTTTTCATTTGAAAACAGAACTTGTATAAATTACATTAAAAACAAACTATCATTTGCATGCTTATAGCTAATTTGACAGGTTGTTGTTTGTAAAGGGTGTAACAAAAACAGCACAGCACAAAAATATTGTCACACTATCAAAAAGTAGCATATCACAGCTTTATAACTGCTGACAGATGTTTGTACTCCCAATGTGAGATCAGCCTCAACTTCTTTCACAATGCAGCACACGTTATTAAATTCTTTTGCAACTTCTTCCTGTTCAGCCCTGCCGTACTCTCAGTGCATTTCATCATCTTGCTTTGATTACTCTGCACAACCATTCTCTCTACTCTCTGTCCCTCCCTCTCAATACTATTGTCAACCTTTTACCTCTCTGCTCCCTCATTCCCCTCCTATTGTGTACCCCTGTTGATATATTGAGAGTACTTAATTAAGATAATTACAGACTGTAATGTATTTAGTGGAGAAACACATCCTCATTATTTGTGCTTGTAATTGAGATGTTTAAGAGTGGTGTTAGCAACACAGTGGCAAGGGTTTTCAACAGCAATCTGATATTATGCCATATTTTTCACATTTAATACTGTGCAAAATGCCACTGTTTTGGTGAAACATGCCTCTTAAATTGAATATTTGAAAAGGAATAGTTTACTGGATGATGCAGATTCTTAAATACATCCAAATACAATTAAATACAGAATTGATAAGTTCTAGTATGAAACCCTTAATTAGATGTTTCATGGCTCAATCAGTACTGAGATTGAACACAGTTTGACAAAAGCTGTTCAGAAAAAATAACTTGTTTCTTGCTACATTTGTGTCTATTCATGTTTTTCTTTGTACATGAAATCTAATTTAATAATATGTCCCAAAGGAGGGAGACTATTCATTTAGATGTTTCAGCTGACAAATAAAAAGATAAGTGCTGCTTTTTGATCTACGATCTGAGTCTCTATTTTGCAGCACGTACACCCACTGGCCACTTCACTAGATGCATTATTATGACTGCTCATTTACGCAAAGATCGAATCAGCCAATCACATGGCATCGAATCATACACAGTTAGGTGTGTAGACATGGTTAAGACAGTCTGCTGAAGTTCAAACCAAGCATCAGTATGGGGTGAAAGGGTTTTGGGGGGATTTTGAACGCAGCAGTTGTTGCTACCAGATCGCCTGGTCTGGTTATTTCAGACACTGCTGATCTACTGGGATATTCCTAAACAACCAATCTCTAGGGTTTACAGAAAATGGTTCTAAAAAAGAAGAAAAATATCCAGTGGCAGGTGAAAATGCCCTGCTCATGCCAGCCAACAAGAAGGCAACACTCACTCAAATAACCAACCAGCACATGTGGAAAAGCATTTATGAATCCACAGCATGTCAAACCTTGAAGCAGATGGGCTACAGTAGCAGAAGATCACACTGGCTGCCACTCATGTCAGATAAAAACAAGAAGCTGAGGCTACAATTCACACTGGCTCCAAAACTGGACAATAGAAGAAAACGCTGCCTGGTCTGGTGAGTCTTCTGCTGTGACTCTCAGATGGTAGGGTCAGGTCTTTTGCCTAAAAACATGAATTCTAGAGGCAAAAGGGTAAATATCAAAGTGTACCTAATAGTGAATGTGTACTGAATAAGCTCAGCAGTTTCATAGATGTATCTTTTGTGATTACTTGTAACTACACCATTGTTTCCATTCAAAATAACTCAGTAAACTGTTGTTTTCATATTATCAGACATGTGAAAGTCATATTACTCACTAGGAATAAGACTTGCAACTTTTTCCACAATGTAAAATCAGTAATGGATAATATAATAATACAATCAGATATTTTGCATAATCCACTTGGTACTTTTTTGAGCATTAATATCACAGATCTAGACAGTCACAAGGGTAATGCATGTATGGTAGTATTCACTTGTATTGCAGTGGCTGTGACTGAAGTAGTACATTTTTATATGTGTACTTGTTTTAAAAGTAATGGTGAAAATGAAGAAAGGAAAAAGAAAACAGAAACCTGTCACAAACCTGCTAACAAAATAACTTTTTTTCCCTCTGACTTTTCAGAATAATAATAACAAAAAAATGCAGGAGTAGACATTATGTGGCACAAAGGAAAATAATGTCATCAAAACTCTGAAAAGCCTCTCACACCTCTCTGTTTGAAAACATTCCCTAAATATTTCTAGATGGGTGTCTAAATCAAAATGGGAAAATTGTGTAGTTCTTTTAATACTGTGCTATAATCAGAGTAGAGTTATCAAAACTTGAAATGAGAACAAAAAAGTTCAAAGAGAATGGTATATTTGAGGTCTTTTGAAAAGCAGAAAATAATCAATAACATCACAAATATCAGGACTACAGGCAGGTTTTCTTTACACAGACATTTGTCTGTCTGATTCTGTTGTTCTCTCTGCCTCAGTGTTTCTTAATCTATTTCTCTGCGCTCTCATTTTGTCTTTGCTCGTCTCTCCTCTGTCTCTTTCTGACTGTCCCTCCTGCGGAGACATATCCTCTATGCTTGATTGCTCTCTTCTGATTTCTTCTCCCTGGGTGGTGTTTGTCAGAGATCGGGGGGTGAGGGTGGGCAGGGGTGTACTGGTTATGTGTGAGTGGGAGTCAAAACAAGAATAACTGTCTTCCAGTGAGTCTGACACATCACAGGCTTCCTGATTGCATTGGTGTGTGCGCATGCCTGAAGATTAACACATGCTGTGTCTAGACATTTTTGATCCAGGAGTTTGCTGCGTTCGCCCACATAACCATAAAGTGTGGTTTTCTCAACACCTCACTAGATTTGAGTAATGCACTTTATTACAGTTTGCTAGCAATGTGGTAATTATGGGGTCATAAACTATTAGTAAAGCTGAAAATGTAGAAATTCCTATGTATTCCCAGGTAATTTATGTACTTTTTTTTCCTTCATAGGTGTTGTGGCATGGTCCTGGTGCAATCAGAGCTCAGGGTATTTGCTCTTCAAATAAATTTTTTCTGAACTATCAATGTAAGAGTTACATCATCATTCAGCCCGTAACCCTATATATAAGATAACACGAATGGATACAAGTCTGGCTACCTTGTGGTAGTAAAGTAAAACATACAAATTTACTTAATACAGGCATGGCTCTCTTGTCCTTAGCTTTCAGTGTTAAACAGGGTATTTATCAAATAAAGTAGAAAGAAATGGTGTAGAGCAGTCCTGATTCATGGTTATGACACAGAAATTGCTGTAATTGTTTCTAGATGTTAATTATAAGTCTTTAGGTTACCATAGGTTACATTCAAGGCATGTCACATGCCACATCACACATCATTTGTACTTGTTAAAAGACTTCACATTTTCGTCACTATACAAAGCCTCACTCTATATTGGCTGTGCAGGAATAATTTCGGGGCCATGTAAAGAGGGAGGAAGCATGATGAAAAGCACACAAAGTTTCTTGATTCACTGAAACTTTTTCACTCCAGGGATTTTGACGGCTGCAAGTAACACCTTTTCTAGGTGACTGTTATTGTACATGCCTGCTGACCAACATGGATTAATGGAATTCTTAATGGAACTTAGTCACTGTTACGGCTTATTTATTACACCTGTGCTTTTCCTGCTGTGATGATTAAAAATGTCAGCTCTGAAAGAAAGTTCTGTGGAGTGAAGGTTAGCTTAATTATGTAGTTTGATACTGCTGAGAAATTGTGTTGGAAAGAGTTGTCATTTCAGAAGGCTAAAGAACTGCTTCCCTTTGTCAGATATCAAGGAGCTAAAACTTTTTTCATTAAGTCACACAATATTAACAGGATCCTAATGCCAATGTTAGGTAGTTACAGGATGTATGTGTGTGTATAGGCTGCTCAGCATTAAGACACCAATCGGTTGAGCTTGCCAGTTATGTTCCAAATCGCTTATCATTTTAGTAGCCGTGGATGTAAAGTGCTTTCATGTAGACAGTATGTACGCACTGCAGGCTTCTTAAGCAACAGGTTCTGATACTGCTTCTTCGGTAAGCTTAATTATCTTAGTAGGGCTCAGTTAGTTTAAACAGAGCGATGGTTGTTATGGTGATCACTATCAAACAAGTTACTGAAGACAACAGTTAGACAACATGCACACACACACACACATGTAACTGCAATGAATATTAAATGCAAGTTCATTTAATATGACAAGCCATTTACTATACGAATACACCTCTGCTACACACTATCCACTGATCAATATTGTCTCTATGTCTGTTGCCATGGATCCAGCGTTGGGCCTCCACAGTG
Organism: Oreochromis aureus; assembly: GCF_013358895.1. NCBI lineage: Eukaryota > Metazoa > Chordata > Actinopteri > Cichliformes > Cichlidae > Oreochromis > Oreochromis aureus. Next base: position 21,906,105 of record NC_052955.1, read on the forward strand.
TTATGCCCCTGATTATTTTCAGTATTTCACAAGTGATTAATAACTGCATTACCTCTGGCTGTCTGAGAGGAGAAGTGGTAGTTTCTCTTTTTTTCTTGAGAGAAGCTGATGGATCTAATGTTTGTGCTCTCAGAAGAAGAACACACACATAGACACATAAAAATAAAAATAGAAATAAAGCAAGACAGAAAACTCCAGGAGACGGAGAACTGCTGGCATTTTTCAGTGTTGCTTAATAGGACCCACTGGAGAATTATTGCATCACCTAAGTCGTTACTGTATTGATATGATTTGCAAAAAATGTTGCTAATCTATTCTTCTTTCTCATTCTTCTACTTCTGCTCTACTCGCATAACAAAAGTTTTAAAAATAGTCTTAAAAAAGAGAAATGACACATGTACAATGATGAGAGGAGACTGGAAAGGTGGTGGGCAGTAAGGAGAGAGAGATGGAGGGAGTTGTGGTCTCATTATAAAGTAATCACCAAGAAGAAAGGTCAGGTGGCTGTTACAACAGCTATAAAATACTGAAGAGACGGAAAGGGAGAGAGAGACGGAGTGAAAGAGACATCATTTATGAAATACTGATAGAAAGGGGGACAGAGAGAAAGACAGGGAGTCAGAGAGAGAGAGAAGTGTAGGTGAGACCAACTTTCTAATACAGCCATAAAATACTGGCAGAAGGTTGCTGTCAGGAAGGAAGGATTCTGTGGCACACGTTGGGGGGAAGAGGCCAGGAATGAAATGGTCCAGCTGCCATGGAATTATATCATGATTCTTTGTGCTATTCAGGTGAAGAACTCATTTCTGACATTTAATACAAATAAATGGCTTATCTACTGAAAGTGTAGACATTCCAGTGAGGTGGAAGTAGAATTTTTCCTTGACCTGCCTGGACTATTTGCAGTACTGCCAGGAGTATGCAAAATAACAAAAACAGAACTGACTCTGATACAACCATATGCACTGATTAAGCAGAATGAAATCTGAAATCACAGATTGAAGTCGTGCTCAGCTGCGCTGCTTTCACTGATGCCACTTTTGCCTCAGAACTGTGTTGCTACACTCTCCTACATCTGTATACAGTGTGCAGTCTCTGATTTGAGGAATGTGCTGTGCATCTCCAAAAACACAGTGCAATTATGCATGCTTCAGTGTGGGTGCCTTAATTAAATCTTCCTGCATGGCACGAGGCGCCAGCAAAATAAGTACACAACTCTGTTCTTCTTCTGCACACCAGACTGGAAAATGATTTTAAACAGATCTCAGTAGAATTGATTTGGGAACATAAGGTGGCTTCAATGCGTGTATTGGGCACCATATTATCAGTCTGGTGCCAGATTTTCACATTCTTGCACACCTTTAAAAATATTTAAGGAGCACTCAGAGTTTTTAATACTGTGTGCTTCATCCACTTTACTAGAATTTGTTTTTTTTAGCACTGGTGGCAGATTTCTTACTTTTAAACTATATGTTCATGCGCCTTTGGGGAACAATAACCCAACTACAAAGGCTTTTACTGGGGTGCGGGCGGGTTGGGAGAGGGGTGATTATTTTTAACAATGTTCATGTTATCTCACTGTTTTCCTAGTTTTCCCCTTTTTCAAATAAGAACAAGAGCTTGGATTGTTAAGCAGGTTGATTATTTTTAATTATATAAATACACAAGAAACTCCATAGAGTCTGTAGAGCTTGAAAGCAGAATAAAAACGTACTCTCTCAATTTAGTCTCCACAGGCATGTGACAAAAAAGAAAAGAAAAACTTATCCATAAAAGTCCCATCGCAGAGCAAGAGCTGATAATCAGTTTGATGATTATTAGAATTATATAACAACCAACAAATGTAAAGATGGTTCTTATTCAGCAAAGCTGTTCTGCCGTCTGGCATTTGATTGCCTGCATTAGTGCAGAAATAAAGACTCCAGTCATCTTATTGGAATGAATTCGCTACATGGGTAAAAATGACCCACGATTAAGTGCACGAGACACTTTATGTGAGACTTTTTTCACCAGTAAAAATCTGACATTTGTTCTTTCTTTTAACACATAAAACAACCCTGATATACCCACTTCCTACTGACAACAGGCTTGCCTCCCGCTTCTAAAAACAATGAAGACCTAACCTCAACCATGTCATTTTCTAGTCACTGAGGTGTGACAGCTTGCTGCTGCTTTATGTTGCACTCTGCCATTGCCGCAGTTCTTAAACATGATTGAAGCAAACAATTTTAGAATATTCCTTCAGAACACAGAGTATATTCAGGGAGTGAGATTTCATGCCACCTTCCCTTCTAGATGTTAAAATTCTCTTCCTTTCCTGCAAATTAGTTAAGATGATGCAAAATTGATAACGAAAAAGACTAATTCTGTTTTAAAGGACCATTTGGACCACTCAGTGAATTATATTTACAGTCAAATTAATCACAGAGCAAGCAAAGGCCAACTTTTAGGACACATTATTCCATCATTTGTACGATTATTAGCGGCTAAGAATTTCAGCTCTGCTAGGATTAGCAACTTAATAAACTTTTAAGCCTTTATTGTGAAAGAAAACCTACATGGCAACATGATTTGTGTCACTGAAGTTACTATGGCATGTGCAAAAGTTCTTGTGGCCATTTGCAATAAGCTTGTGATCTCGTTGCCTTTTGGAATGGCTGCTTCTGTGACAGGGAGCAGGTTTGACTTCGACTTTTGAAATAACACAGATTCAGGCTGCTATCAGTCAATTTGTGATTAAATGGGGAAAATTTTGCAATTTAGTTCATTCTGTTTGTGATAATATGGCGAACTGTGTTTAACTGGGATAAATTGCTAAAAATTGCAAATCTGTTGGCAGAACCCCAAAGATATGAAACAGAAAAACAGGAACTCTTCCGCAAACAGAAATGTGGTTACTGCAGGATGGTGACTTAACTTTAAAATGGCTTAGGTGCCAGGAAAACCTGGCGTTATATAGGAATATAATCAGTTGAGACAAGTTGTACTGATCTGTGCAGACTGACTCAGATTGATTTGTCACATGCCACATTTTCCTTAAAAACTGGACACTGACATGTTAAGGTTGTTTCTAGTCACTGTTGAACCCTCAGTCTCTTGGCAACTAGTTGGTCACTACAATTACTAACAATTGATCACCGAGTGCCAAAAATTTAATGCAATCAATGGCAACCACCAATTTTCCTAAATTCACAAAGATGTTACCTTATATACCACGCATAGATCTAGAGAAACTTATGCATGCATTCATCACTTCAAGACTAGATTATTGTAACTCTCTTTACTTGGGCCTCCAATCTTCCCTCCTTCAGCGATTGCAGTTGGTCCAAAATGCCGCAGCACGTCTCTTAACCGGCATTAGAAGGTATGATTCCATCACCCCTGTTCTAGCCAACTTACCTTGGCTTCCTATCAAATATTGAATCGATTTTAAAATCTTATTGTTTACTTATAAAATCCTAAATAATACGGCACCTGATTACTTAGCTGATCTCCTCTGTCTGTATAGCCCTAAGAGAGCACTAAGATCATCGGGTCAACTGCTCTTAGTGCAACTTAGGTCTCGGCTGAAGACCAGAGGAGACCGTGCCTTTGCCATTGCCGCACCCAAATTATGGAATAATCTTCCTCTTGACATTCGCGCATCAGATTCTATTCAATCCTTTAAATCACATCTAAAAACATACTTCTTTAACCTGGCATTCGAGGCTAATTAGTGTGATTTTCATCTGGCTCTGCATTCATATTATGTAATTATTTTATATCTGTAATTTATATTTTATATTGTGATTTTATCTGTATCATGATATTACTGGAAAGCACTTTGGTGTACTTTGGTCTTTAAATGTGCTATACAACTAAATTTGATATGATATGATATGATATGATATGATTGATATGTTGCCGACATTTTTAATGTGGTGTGACTGAGTGATACAGTGTGTCCACTTGGGGTAAGTTGAATACCTCTACAGAGCTATGTGTTTATTGGCTGTTTGAGTTTGCATTCTACTCCAAACTTTAAGAAAAATCATCATTAGAACAACTTTAAAAATTCTTTGCTGTCTCTGCAGGTCAAAGGGACCTCAGCTGACTAGCTGTCAAGTTGATTCAAAGACTGTTCCAAAGGGCATACAAGTACACACAGCACTTTCCATCAGCCAACTTGGTTAATTCAGAACTTACAAATGGCTTCTAGGAATTCATCAATAAGTTATGAAGGGAAAGACGATGTTTTAAGGGCACCTTTTACCACAATAAGCACACAAAATTATACAGATGTCACTTGAACTTCAATATATTCCCCATTTTGATTATTTCTTACACAATGTGATTCATTTGGCATGTATTTTTGTAATGTATTAATAATCTGTCAAAACACAAAGTGCCAGCAGAAAACCAGCATTTCAAGAAGAAGCATGAAGTACACTACACCTGCTACTTAGCTAGAGACACAATTACAAAATCAAAACTCCCTGGATCATAATTTACTAAATATAATACTTACCAAAATCTCTTTTGAAAGTTGGACAACAAGTTAATTTTCAAGAAAATGAACCAACATTTTAGAGATGTTTGCATTAACCTTCCTGTTCCCCTCAGGTCAGGTGGATTCAGGTAAACTTAATAGAAAACATCATAGATTTGGCAGGTTAGGGCAAAAGTGGCACAGAGTATAATAGTCAGAAAAATGTTGCCTGCAATAGGCCAGCCTGTGATTACTGGACTACTTTCTCTCTCCCTGTTCCTGTCACTGCCTTTAGGACACACACACACACACACACACACACACACACACACACACACACACACACACACACACACACACACACACACACACACACACACACACACACACACACACACACACACACACACACACACACACACACACACACACACAGGTTCTTTTATGCCCTGCTGGTTAGTAATTTGATACAGTCAGGTATCGCAGTCAGTGCCTTGCCTTGCTGTGTTCATGGCACTGTCCGTGGTGCTGAAGTCGCACTGCTGCCTATAGTCGATTGCAGTAATATTTCTAAACTATAATATTTCAACTGCATATTATTTGTTTAACATTTTTATGACCACAACTGTGAAGCACCTGTGAAGCCGTAACTACACCCTGTAAGAAGTGAACTGGACCAGCTCACTTCTTTGGCAAAAAATATTTAAGGGAGAACATGGCTGAAGATACAATTTGTTGCACAGACAATGCAGGGAATATTTAAGAAGGTTACAACAGATAAAAATGAACTCACTCTAACAATATTTCACTCTATTTCACATCACATATTAACTACTCCTTGTTGTCTACCTTGCTAAAGTCAAGCTAATGAGATTTATTTCTTTTGTTTTTCTTTGTCCATTTACCATGTTTTGATTATTTTCCCTTTTTTTCTTTAATTCAGTAGAAGTAGTAAAACTGTTGTAATAAATGGTGTCTTGTCATATCTCCAGTGTTGGCTAATGCGTACCCAGCCCAATTTTACTCTTTAAGTGTGCATGTGTGTGTGTGTGTGTGTGTGTGTGGGGGGGGGTGTATTCATGATCGCTTATGTTAATGAGAGTGTGGGGAGAGTGTGGGGAGTGAGTGGGAGGGTGGGGTGGGCTGCTTTTAACCATGTAAAGCACTTTGTGCTACATTTTTTGTATGAAAAGTGCTTTATAAATAAAGATTGATTGATTGATTGATTGATTGATTGATTGATTGTGCACATACAAAAGTGTTCAATATTGTTAAAGTAGCAAAAAATTGTATGGTTTCTCATGGGCACATTTTTACCAGCCTACAATCACAGCCAGTCATCATTAGTTTATAGAAAGTGTTGCATATTTTCACTGGCAAGCTGCTATTCAGCATTAGAACTAAAAAATCCTAGCCTGTGTTTTGCAGTTTGTAATTTCAGCTGATTTAGGCATCTAGTTTCATTTGCTTTGTGAGTTCCATTTAATTCCTTCCCAATTTATTGTGGGTGTTGGAGAGGTTATTAGCATTACTTGTGCCAAATCTGAGATTTTCTCACTGAATGAATAGTGGAAGTGTTTTTTCACAGTAATGTTGACTCCTCAGATTCAGGAAAATTGCTCTACCTAATAAACATAGTTTTGATCATTTGAAATGAATCAAATATACTTTCCTATTAAAGATGCATAAAATTTTACATGCCCTAGAACTTAATATTTTTTATTGTGAAGATGGACATTTTACAGTATACCAGTGTTATAATGTAAATGATGCATATGCAAATGTTGGAGGGAGTTACTCAGGTTAATTACACAGATCTGAACGATTCTAATCACAGGTTCAAAAACCATTACACACACTATGAGGGAACATTACCTACAAACAAGGTAAAAATATGCCGCACCATAGAAGCATAATCAGATTTAATGGTACAGTGGAGGAGGGAGTAATCAGGTGCAACTTTCAAAGGTTTAGTTTTGCTTACAGGCATATTTAAACAAGCCAAGCACTTTTGCAGCATCTGGTTTAAAGAAACACACCTGTGTGTACTTTTTCTTTTTTGGTGTAGCATTTCAGGACATGGTTCCTTTGCACTATAGTTACAGGCTCCGCACACCCATCGTTAAATCACACAGGTGATTTGGCTGACTTTTGGCTGATTAGTCCTTTTCTCAGTACTGTGTGCGAAGTACCTTGTCCAATTCACAGCATAGCTTTACCCAACTTCAACCTGAGCAGAGATGTAATCAGTCAAAAAATCTGAAACCACCTGCGGGACTATGTAGTGTCTCTATTGAGGAAGAAGAGAACAAAGAAACCTTAGCAGAGTTAAAATGAAATCTTGGTGAAGCTACCTCTAAAGCATGGCTTCACATCAACATGGAAACTATTAAATACTTAATTACAGTTATAGTATTTTACACAGCCATAGCTGAGTGCTAAGTTTTATCCTGAATCTTTGTTTGTGTTTGCATGCATTGGTGAGCTACAGATGTGAGGTATTACCTTAATGGTGGTAAAAATATTGTTTCAACAGCACCGCTGGAGGCACTTAATGCTTCATCACCACAATTACTGCACAGAAGGGGGTGTAACTAAACTGGAGAGGATCAGTAGAGAAACGAAGAAAAAATAAAGCATCATGTTTTTTCATTACAAGTTTTTTATGCAAATTATACAGAGCCAGGGAATGCGCTACCATCATATTTGAATCACATACTGTATTTTGCAAAAAGTCACCTCTCATTTTTTTAAAAATATTTTGCTAGAAAAGGGGGAAATAGATGCAAAAAATTGTTTAAACGTGCAAATACACATGGGAAAAAAGGATATAAGGCAAACATGTATAAATGGATTTACTTAAAATATGCTTCGTAATATTTCCCGTGCCACTCTGAAGTCATTGCTTGCATAAATCTCTCCACAGTATTTATGAAACCAAAGAAGGAAACCCAAACTAGCTACAAAGCCCTGTTTTTACTCAGTGAAATTGCCTGTCCATGCATACAACTTATTTTATCTGTTGCTTTTATTATTTCAAGAATGTGTTTCTGAGGCAGAAATCGCAAATTATGTGCAGACTGATGAATTTCGAAAGATGGAGGAAAGGAACAGAATAAAGGTTTTTTGTTGGGATGGGATGTGGGTTGATGTGCATTTTCTGCTATTCTTACTTATTTGTAACATCTCAATTTTTTCTTTGTTATTTATGTTCTTTAACATACTAAATAGATATGTTTCTTGCAGACATGATTGCAAGAATTAGATTTATGATTTAGTTTTCCATTAACTGGACCAGAACCGGGAATTTTTCAGGTCCAAAGCCTAAGAAGTGCTGTGATCATGTAAATGTTACAAAATGTTATATCAGCTGTGGGTACTTTCAGACTCTTTCTAACCTGACAGAATGGTCTGTATCGCATACTTCACTGAGCATATAGCCCATCCATGAACCATGTAATTCACTGGAATGATCGACGATGAGTGAAGATACAAAAACACAATTTTCGTGAACAAATAAAACCAAACAAAAGATGCAATTTAATGTTTAAAAAGTAATTGAAAACACAACAGTTCAGTTCAAGGAACAAGCAAACAAAGCTCCTACTGTACCGTTTTCATCAGTCTGACAGAGAACACATATGAAATGAAATGAGAACGCTACACTCCATGAATCAAACACATCTAGGAAAAAAATTAGCGTTATGAACCTTACAAAAAAAGCAAAACAAAACAGAAGTTTCAAAGTATGCAAACAACATTATGAAGAAAATGATCATTTGTAATTTGACATATAAATCTTTTAACTTCTCAAAAAGGAGATATGGTGCTGTCAAAAAGTATTTGCGCTTTCTGCTTTCCAAATATTTCAGATCATCAAAAAACATTGGACAAAGATAAACAGAGTAAATACAAATTGCAATTATGAAACAAAAAGGACTCCAAACCTTCCTGACCCCATGTGAAAAAAGTATTTACCCCCTAAACCTTATAACTGGTTGTGCCACCAGCAAGAACTGCAATCAAGCACTGGCAGTCTTTGTAAACCTGAAGCACAATGCAGCCATACAGACACATGAATGCTATTGTTAGAATTCATTCACAATGTCCAAAGTAACTAACTTTAACTCATTCAGTTTCTGTCAGACCTTGATGTTATTTCATCATCATTTTCTGTCTTTCTCTTATTTTTCCTCTTGTCTCTACCCCCGCTCTCCTGTGTCCTTTTGATCCTCGCCGTTCTTTTTCTCTTTCCCTTTGTCCTCTTCTGTCTCTCTCTTCTTCCCTCTCTCTTTCTCCAGCCCTCTCTCTCAGGGTAATGAGATATAAATGTTTCAGGACTGTGATCGCCTCCGGCACTAAACCTGTCTGTGTCTTTCACACAAAAACACGTGTGCGTTCCTGTACACGCACAAAGACACACGAAAATACACGCAAAGCAGAAAAACGCAGCTACTGTTGCACATGTCGTGTGTTTCGGCAGCAGTGTTCCTCCTAAATCTAGTGGAACTAATTAGCAATTAAAGGACAGTGGGCTGTGGGCAGAATGACTGAGGAGTGTGTAGCTGTGTGGGCTTTTGTGGGTACGGGAGTGAAAAAAGCACAATTGTTTATTAGTCTGTGTAGGTGGTTACAGGGCAAGCTGAAGGTTACACAGGGGTTGTTTCACCAAATATAAACTTGGTGCTTCTGAGCCAAGGTCAGCAGTCTCAGCTGGTTCCTACATGCACACATGCATGCGTGCGCACACACACACTAATAAATATAACAATAAGAATTAAGCATGATAAAGTTAACATGCTATTTTATGATGAAAAATGTGAGAAGGACCTATATCATGAGACACGCTGTATAAGATAAGATAAGATAAGATAAGATAAGATAACCTTTATTAGTCCCAAGCGTGGGAAATTTGTTCTGTTACAGCAGTGGACAGTGCAAAGTTACAGAAACACTGGAATTAGATGTCAATAAGATACTGTACACAATAGAATAGAATAAAAAAAAAATACTATATACAATAGTATATAGTATAGTATATATAGTGTAGTATATAGACATTTATCTAACACCTTAGTCTGTAGTCAGTAAGTTGCTTTTTTTTTCTATTGATCACCAAAAATTTCCCATTGCTAGTAAAAGAATAAAAAGTGTTGTAGCTGAGGATGACAAAAAGCGCATGTAGGGTGACAAACGGTTTTTTTTTTAAAAGCCACTTTATAGCCTTCAGATTTTTTGACAGGTTGACACCAGCAGACTGATCGAGTTAGACTTTGGGAGACACAGTAGCATAAATGAGGAGCGATAAAACAGGAGAGTAAAATATGACCCTTATACTGGCCTTTAAGGAGCAGCCTACTTAAGATATAACAGTATTTGCAAATGCAGAAATGAACCTCTTTGACAGACATGAGGGCAAAAACCATTAAAGCAATATCAGCGCCTCAGCATGCCTTAAAAAAAAAACAAAGCGCGTCGTGTCAAAGGCTGAAGCACTAAAAGAACAGAGTACATCAGCTGCATCAGCTTTAAAAGCTTGTTAGTGACAATGGAAGTCAAAAGCAGCTAGATAGAAACTTTTTACTATGCTGGAAAGAAAAAAGAGGACACCGTTTACCAGCCAATAGCTGCCTCTCAGTCAGTGTGTGTATGTCAGTGTGTGTGTGTGTGTGTGTGTGTGTGTGTCACAACAAATATAGTCCTGGAGAAAGCCACTGTGCAGGGTTGTCTCCCATTCACCAGTGTTTGGAATTTATACACTATTAGCGCAGCAATGGCAGTGTACCCAGAACGTGTTAAAGAGAGCGAGTTTCTAAATTTTGCCGGGCATATGTTCCTCAAAGTAGAAAGATGTAATGTGTGATTTCTGATGGTGGATTTAAGGCACATTAAATGACCAATTAGCTCCACTGACTTGACTGGATCAAACATGAGAATTTCAAAGGACAGCAAGGGACCTTCACACCCTGCATGTGGCTTCATAATTGACCGAAAGGAGCAGATTTTTGTGTTATGCGCCCAAACACAGAATACAAAATCCCATAATCACCAGTCCATTTCCATTTTTGAGTCAGTATCAAAGATGTTCTAGTGCATTAAAACTCACATTAAAAGTCTTATGCAGTTAAATATATATACACAGACAAACATATGCACGAGCTCATCTGAAACACAACTACAGATTACCTGACTGAAGCTTTGAAACCCAACATGAGAGAAACTGCACTGCAGCATATCAATAATTCATAGAATTATACATTGTTCCAAATTGTAGATCAGTGGAATTATCAGCAAGTGCAAATTGTATTTTTCATGGGAATTAATGATTTAGCTCAAGTTATTAAAATATGCTAATATGTCAAGGAATATTTTAAAACGATTCCATCGTGGGAAACATTGCTCAGAACAGATCGTGCCTTCAGTTCTGTTGTCAGGGTTCAAATCCTACTAGGTGCAGCCAGTTTAACAATGTCTTCAAGATTAATTCATTTAAATAGAATATGAATCGCGTTAACGGCTAATTATAAACAGCTAGACTTCAGGGAAAGAGAGGGGTGCTTAGTGCTGGAAAAAGAACAGAGGCATGCGGCATGAAATCATACACATTTACATAGTCAACATGCACACGCCCTGCCCCTGCTTCTGTTTGTGTCCTGCTTTTTTTCCTTTTCCACTCCTTCTCCCTGATTTGCTCTTACACAAACAGACTGGAACTGAAAGGCAGGCCCATTCACATTCAATTTGCTATTGTGCCATTACTAACCAACATTAATCTGATAACACATCTAGTAGATGCAATCAAATAATTACATCATGGATTAAGATGTTAAGCAAACAAACAATAACTTGGAAGCAATTAAACAGCTCCGGCGCTCTACGCCCTCCTGGTCCCCTTCGTTTAATCAACTCCTCTTTCCTCTTGTCACCTTTCTATGTGCCCCTCTCTGTCTCAGTCTTTCTTTCCACCCCATCCCTGCATCTCTGCAATCTGTTCATCCTTCCCACCTCGTCCTCATCTACTTTCCCTTCTTGGTTTCTGCTGTGTCTTTAATTTCTCTTGCTTCGGCTGAAGGCCAAAGCAGCAGAACAGTGACAAAGAGAGAACGCTCGTGTGTGGCTGAGCTCTGAGTACATCCATTTAGTTTTTATATAACTCCATCTTTTCTTGGGTTCCTTTCATGCAAGTCATTTACCTCTTTCATGTCACTTTTCATACATTTTATCTTAATGATATTCAGCATTGTCTATTGGATCACATTAGTGAGGTTTTTGACTGGCACACATTCTCATTAAGAGGCTTTACTCTGTCTAGCTACCCAAACACACTTGACAAGGATGCTGTCTAGTTGTCCTGATACCCCAGTGTTAGTATCTGACGTTTCGACTTGGCTTCTTTCACTTTCCAATGTTCTATTCTCAGAGAAATGAGCCAAATGCTGCAGCTATAGTTGCCGGGGCGGGCAAATTGTCGTTGATATAATAATGCATTTTATCTCAGCTGTAACTTAGCATAATGCGTGGCATCCACTTAGCATTAGGCTGTTTTGTTGTTTTTGTGCAATGTGCTGTTAATAACACATGATGAAGAGGAGCATGAAGAAAGTTCAGCTTCTTGTTTAGGTCCTTCCCCAACCCAAAATGCAATGTGTTCTGACTTGTTTGTTTCCCTTAGGCTCTCTTATGCTATGCCCACGTAGTCTGTTAGGTATACTCCCTATTCTGTCTGTGATAGACATTTTACTGGTTTATTTTCTTATGCTTTTAAAGTCATGTTACTACACTTTTCATGTGTTTTTTCTTTGTGACATATTAGCATTAGCCCAACTTTTCCATTTGAATTTCTCCTTGGAGGCTTATTTATAATGTAATGTGTTAGCATTCGGCCTTTGTTGTTTAAAATGTGATCCCATATATCCCCATTATGTCTTTTCAATATTATGATGTTGCATTACTGTGTGGCTCTGTGTTGTATGCATACGCTTCAATTACGGTTTGTTCTTTTCTTTCTAGCCCTTCGTGCACCACTCATATCAGTCTTTTTTCAGTCTGTGATGTTTTCTTACTACTTGGCAGTTTTCTTCATGAGTAATATGGCATTTATATTTGGCCTATACCTTCTGAAATGTGATGTTTTGTTAGCGTTTGGCGCATTCGCTGTGTGTAATATTTTCTCGACATTTGGCTTAGTACTTTTATAATGAGTGGCAGTGCATTAGCAGTTGCCTATATTCTTTCTAATGGGCAGTGGTGTGCTGTGAGACATGGTATGAAATGTTGTTTACTATGTGGTGTTTGTGTGGGCTGATGTGTGACATGTCCCGTTGGCTTAGCAATCTGATAATAGCAGTCATAATATTCTGAACTCCAGTTCTGAGTGACTGTCAGGGAGGCTACACATGTCTTCATAATCCCTTTAAAGGGCTCTGTGGGTTGAACAATGTCATCTCACTTTCTAACACATACACACACACAAACACACACATTTAAGAACAGTCGAACACACACACACAAGCACATCTGACACCCAGTCACAGAGATGAGCGTACCAAGTGTGCTATACATAAATGACTTGTGTCCTTTCCTTAAGATCTAAAATAAAGTTGCATCATGACTGAAACTGCCAGAAAACAATACTGCCTGAGTATAAAAGTTTTAACACACATTCAGAATGAATGATCGGTAAAATGCTGTAAAATGTAAAAACAATTATTCATAAGACTAAAAAGACACATTTAAGAGATTTGAAACCCACTGCTTTAACATTATATGTTACACAACATCTTATTATAATTATTATTTTTCCTTTTGCTCACAGGTTTATAGCGGACCCTTCTTCTTCTTCTTCTCCTTCTCTCTTCTTTGTCTTTCAGCTCCTCCCCTTAGGAGTCACCAGCAGATCACCTGCCTTCATCTCACCCTATCCCTAGCATCCTCCTCTGTCACACCAACCCTCTGCATGTCCTCCTTAATTACATCCATGAACCAACTCTGCGGTCTTTCTCTTTTGCTCCCACCTGGCAACTCCATTTTCAGCATCCTTTGTCCAATATATCCACCATGCCTCCTCTGCACACGTCCAAACCATCTCAGCCTTGCCTCTTTACCTTCATCTCAGAACAACTCAACCCGAGCAGTCCTTCTGATAGACTTGTTTCTAATGCTGTTCTTCTGAACAGCCCCAATAAATATTTTCAACTCTGCCACCTCCAGCTTTTTTTGCCACTGTCTCTAAACCATTTATCATAGAAGGTCTCACTACCGTCTTCTAAACCTTCCCTTTTACTCTTGCTCCTATCCTTCTGTCACAAATCACCCGTGATACTCACCTCCACCCACTCCACCCTGACTGCACTCTGTTCTTTCACGTCTCTCGTGCACTGTCTGTATGTAACAACACAGGTATTTAAACATATCCGTCTTAACTACTTCTGCTCCATGCATCTTGTCCGTTACACCTGCCTCACTCTCAGTCACGCACACATATTCAGTCGTGCTTCTACTGACTTTTATTCTTTGTCTCTCCAGTACATAACTCCACCCCTCCAGGCTCTCTTCCAACTGCTGCCTGCTCTCACTACTGAGACCACTGGTCTCATATCAAAGCAAACACAAGCAACATTTTGAATCTCACGTCCTTCTCTGGATAATTTAATTTTAAATCACATTTAAATAATTATTTTTTTATGTCTGTTTTTTTGTAATAGAATATAAGCTGTGGTTTAGGATATTGCTTATAATAGCACTGAGGTTAAGTGCAATTTGGTCAGATGTAACAAGCATGAACATAAATGGCAGAAGAAATGCTGAAGAAATAGTGAAACCGAATTTGTGTAAAGTGGATTAAGTATCTGGGAAGAGTTTCCAAAGACAAGTGAAAGCACTGTTTAAAATGCAGGAAGACAGCAAAAATAATATTGTCTATTAATTAGAAATTATAAGCCATCTTTCTTTCTTTGATTCAAAATATAAAAGGTGTAACCAGGTGGAAATGAGTAATTAGGGAACTGTACTGCAGGAAGTTAGCCCTAAGACTGAATTTCCATGCTAAGTTTCAAGACAACCTGAATAATTACAAAGAAAAAAAATGAGGTTTTTGAAAGTTTTTCAACAATTACAAATATTCAACTGCTGATACCCAACTGACGGAGATGCTGCCTTTTTTCATTCACCAAATTGCTTTTAACTATTTTTTTTCTTATAATTTGCATGAATATATATTATTGTTGCTGCATTGACCCGTGTTACAGACTGTGCTTTGTGCTCTGTTTTAAACTACTAAACAAAGCTTTAAGGCCCGACAAACTGAACAGAAATGGCCTTGACTTGACTGGCTGACAACTCCCACTCGTCTAATTCAAACGAAGTTAACTTCATTCTGAGTGATTCAGTTATTCAATTTTTAAAAATAATCCTTATTGATATTTTAAAAGAGATGCATTTTTAGGGTTTTGCACTTGCGTTGAACTGCATAGATGTAGAGCAGTGTTATCATGCTGGTGATTGTGCGTTTCTGTGGTCTGCAACAAAGGCCTGATGGATTGTTTGGTAATTTTGTAATATTTAGTTATATTCAAAATCCTCCAAAGAAAGATATACTGAAAAGATAATCATACAAAAGAAAGTTAACAGAAATAAACATCAGAGCATAAATATCAAGATGACACAAATCCAAAACAAGATAATTATCACACATAATCAGTTCTGACCCCTGTAAGCCATTCATCTTTTACTCATAACAAATGATTGGACTTCATGTGATGTTAGGAAAAGTGAATTTATTTGGAACAGTTATAAACAGTTTTCTTATGCACACTGAAATCAATTCTTTTTTTTCTAAAAAAATATAAATCCAGTTTTATAAACTGCAAAAATAACTATGGCAAAAAGAAACTGATTTTAATGCTCTTGCTTTATTCTAGAGGCTCCCAAATTAAACATAGTTTAATTATAGTGTATGGCTGTCATGTTTGTGCACATTGGTCCACATTCATTATCACTGTGCTCTGTGATTGTGGATTTGTGACCAGTGACCTTCAGACACTTTTTGCCAATGAGGTAAATGACACATATTTTGATTTTAGTCAGTTTCTTACCACTGTCTTATCATAATGCCTTACCTTACTTTAAAATAAAATCAGCAACCTTACTGGTAATGAAAAGCAAGAATGCAGAGTAAGCAGATATGCACACTGCTCCATTACTGATACTTCTTCTCCCCCCAACGACATAAAGAAGTGGCAATTTAAGTCAGTGTTATCCAGTATACATCACACTTTCAGGACAGTATCTCTTGTAATTAATTACTAAAACTTGCAGATGTATTGTCTGGCAACAATACTGGGGAGAATCCTGCACCTAACAGTCTTAAGTGAGGTGATCCTAAAATGGGGATTTCACATTTCTTTGAAAAATCTTGGTTGCTCCCTTGAACAGCTAAAAGCCCCTGAAGTATTGCAGTGTACACTCAGCTTAAAATATAGATCGAGACTCACTGATGCACGAACTACAGTCTCACAGGAACTGGTGTTATCCAACATCGCAGTAATCAAAACAAGAGTCGAGACAGACCTCACTCTAAGCTTTCTGGCTTTTGAATCCCTGATCCCCATTGGCAATACCACCATATCAATCCATACTTATACAGTTGTGGTCAGAAGTTTACATACACATGGATGTCCTGGTAATTTGGGGATTTTAATGATTTCTTTGAACTATTCTTTTTCCATGGTGGGTTGAATTTACAGCAAACAAGACTTTAAAAAACAAGAAATAGGTGAAGTAGTGTGAATTTATTTTGGATTTTCTCTTATCCATACAGGTTCAAAAATATATATACAGGCTCAAATATATATATCCACACCCACTAATATTTAGTTAAACATCTTTAAACAAGTTGCAACAAGATGGTTTTGCTAGCAATCTACAAGCTTAAACGTTTAAATTGGTTGGATTCCTATTGGGTGGACATTGAGTATTGGGAATGCCATTCGGAAAGCTTAATCTTTCAATATCAGTTCCAAAACCAGAATATGATCTGTGTTTGGGATCATTTTCCCCAACTGTGTCCAAGTTTCAATCGTTTAGCTGTTGATCTGAGGTGAAGATAAAAAATTTAGAGGTAGTTCTCCTTCTTCATTATTCTATCCACTTTACACAATGTATTTACACAATTAGTACTGACTCCGAAACAGCCACAGAGCATGATGCTACCACCACCAAGCAGTTTTTAGGTTTAAAAGCTTCACCTTTTCTAGATGTTCAAATTCCAATGAGGTAATGTGTAAGTTAGGTGTAATGGGTTTGTCTTATTCTTCTGCTGTTTTTTTCAAAATGTGAAATTGTACCTGGAGAAATACAAAATAAGCTTGACAGTAAAAGCAATGTATTTACAAGTGTCGATATCCATGCTTTTTCTCACTTTTTCCTGCTTAGTTCATATATATAATGTACAACAGTAGTACAGCTGCTTGATGAAATTAGAAAGAAATGCAATCAAACTTTAGTCGATGTTTTTCACATGCTATATAAAAAAGGTAATGAAGGAAATGAAATGCCACAAATTGACATAAATCTTGTCAGTTGATTGGTGTCCATAGCAACAGACATCAGGCTGCTGAAGCTTCTTATATATGAACTATGTATACTAATTCACATGTATACTCATCTTTTCTGCTCCATTCTGTCCTGTTGTTTAGAATTTTGCCCTAGCTTTTACTTTTCTGTCCAGTCACTCAGATCAGTCAGTTCTACAGATCAAAGGGGTTTTTACATAATGGCCTAAAATATCACACAAAAATGCATCCTTGCCATCAGGATGTCTTCTGTCAGTGGGCCGGAAATGTTGGGGTAGAGATAGATGACAAGCAGCACTCAGCTCAGCTGCGTGCCTTGCTCTCACTGTCACCAGCCTCTCTTTTTCTCTGTCGGTCTTCCCTTCTTTGTTGAGTCTCTCCAAGTCACTGATGTTTTTGCTGCCTGATAGGAGTGCGTGACGTAGTGCCTGGTGGGACTTGCTCAGTAAATGAGTGAGAGCTGACTGGCAAGGGAGTTGAAGGTTGCAGTCCTGATAATTGTGCCTCTAACATAGACAGCACAGCGTGTGTGAGTGTGTGGACAAGAGAGACAGCCAGCAGTAATGCAGCCATATCTGTAGACTAATATAAATAAATGGCTGATGTAACTAACAAAAACTAAATATTAGAATATCACTAAAAATCCATCCACCAATTTCTAGCTGCTATGAGTCTAAGAGTCCAAACACTCATCTCCCCACCTACCAGGGAAACACAAAGACATCCTCAAGCCAGCTGAGTGCTTGCTGGCTCTGCACCAGCCTGTCCAAAACACTGCATTTTAGTCATATACCTGAACTGTTGCTTCCTTTTAGCAGGAAAAAGCAGTGGTTGTACTCTAATCCTTCCCAAATGACCCAGCTCCTCATCCTATCACTATCCCGGAGAGCCCAGAGATCGTTAAGCAGGGGTGGACAATTCTTTATAGACCTAATTGTGCAGCCCTCCAAACAGCCCCAGTTTCTTATTCAGCCGCTTGGAAAAACCCATGTCCACCCATGCTTTAGAGCAAAATTATACCTGTTATTCGTTCAGCCGCTAACCCAAAGCACATGGCAAACTACCAGTAAATCGACAAATTTGCCTTTATGCTCAGCTCTCTTCACCAATACATCTGTCAATTTCCTGAAGATACTTCAACTCCTCCTTATGGGGAAGCACCTAAACTGAAGTGAGCACTCCACTTTTACACCTTTACTAAGAAGGATGGCTTCAGACGAGGAATTTCTCTCAGTTGCTTCATAGTCAGCTACAAACCACCCAAATATGAGCTGGAGGCCATCACTCAACGAAGCCAGAGAGACCACAAGGGTCGAAAAGAAGCAAAGATGTGATCCCAGGGCCACTTAACCTTATGTATCCTTTGTAAGCCTGAATATTCTGTGTATAGCTGCTCAAGGACTGAATGTAGACCATGCTCTTACTATAGTTGTATTGAATGAGGCCCAAGCAAGGGCCCAATATCCCATACTCCCAAAGTACCCCTGACTGTAAACCACATGGTCTTAGGCCATCTCACAGTCCATAGAGGACAAGCAGACTGGTTGGGCACTCACATACCTGATGTATTCATGAGAGGGTAATATTGTTTATTTGATTTTTAACTGTGAGCTTTTTCTGAACCATTGCTTATGAAAAATTCGGTCCCTCCATGTGTGCCTTCCTGTTTTAAAACTATACCAAGTGGAGAATACTACATATATAGTATTTTTGCAGTTAATGGAGCATAGCATTTATGCAGTTAGTTTAAGCAGAGCACTGGAGTCACCTTCAAATTACAGTACTTACTGTTACTGTTTCTGTTTTTTAGGTACAGGGCAATGCATTACTCCACTGATCTGCTCTTCCCTCTCATACTAGTTGCAGCTTCAGCTCTGAGACCTAACCACCTTCCTTCTGAATGCATGTTTTTTGTTACTGTTGCTTTCAATATTATTGTTTTTTAAGAAAAATGATTTTTCTTTCTCTTCCAGCATTCATTCTTTTCAAATGCAACAGTATAGCATGCTAAATCTACCTCTTTGCTACCTTTGCCTCTGCCATCTGCTGTGGTGTTACATATCTTGTACGAAATATTATGTCTTTTGCTTTTCTAGAATTATTTGGTAAATAAAAGTAACAGTTTGACACAGAAGGAAAACATCTGAAAATAAAATTGCATATCTGACATCATAAGTTAAAAAAATACATTTATTTTTAATTAAACCTTACGTTTTGTTTGATTTAAACACTGACTCAAAACAGAAATTAACCTGGGAAATGAGCCTTAGACTCTTAGAATAAAGTCCAGAGTCTGTGGGATAGATCTGTAGTGCATTGTTTGGTTTGAAATCTCCCTGTTAATAATAGGTGGTAATGGTCTACTGAACCAACAAGGAGGTAAAGGAGAGCCCTTATTGGCAACATTAACTAGTGTGATAATAATTGATGATAGCCATTTAATAGGCTGATAACACTGAAGGCAGGTGCAGTTTAAGCCCCAGCAGTGGTTTTGGTTTCGAAACATCCTTCAGTGAGTCATCTACATAATGTTGTTTGGTGTGTAATTGCAAATGTAAGAGCTTGAAACCCACCTCACTCTCAGAAACATCACTGACACACAATCACATTCCTCAACAGTATCTAAAGCCCCTGTAGATTAAATCAGTTTAAAGGAAAATACATAATACAGTTGCATGAAAACCGTAAACTTGACCTTTCTATAAGTACTAATATCTGTGGTTTATGAATGATAGATGGCAGTATGACATTGCTTATTAACTGACAAGTTTGGTATGTTTTCATCTAATTTTAAATTGTAATGTGCCAACATTAGCTATTTCAGTCATATCCCATCAGTCATCTTTGTACCAGGAATTATCCCAGCATGAAGTAGGAGACAGGAACAAATAGTTTGATTGGCTGATTAGCAACAAGTGAGAACCTGATTGGTTTATTAGCATGTTGATCACAGCTACAGATCCTCTCATGAAGAGGAACAGACTTCTGAAAGAAACATATTGGCTTGGTCTCATCACTACTTCATGACTGAATAAATATTTGATAAATTGTTTTTTTTTTTTTTTTTTTTAATTTATGACCCATTGTTTCTATTAAACCAGCATTCTGTAAAAAAAATAATAGAAAGAAATCAGGGGACACTGTATACATGTGAGCTGTAAGTATTAATAACCATGACAAATTGTATAGACGTCTTTTTTGTAATTTGTAATTCACTGCTACCAGCTGAGCAGAGGAAACAGCAAACATCCTCACCTTTCAACAATTTCCTTTATCAGAACTTGTGATACACTGGCTACTGGTCACAATCACTGATCTATATCAGTTCATCATCAGCCATGAGCAGATGCAGTAGGAACTGCAGACATGCTGGAGTGTGCTTGCTGGCAGGCATCATCAGTCGGGAGACAACACTGATGGAAGTTTGTCCAGTACTCTCTGGAGACAGAGTTGTGATGTGATGACAAGACTGAGTGTGGTGCTAACTCATTTGCCAAGGACCCTAATTGTACATTAATGTGCAAAGGTTTTATAAACTAAAATGAGATAAAGTAATTCGCAGACTTGTGACAGATGGTATGGCTGCCATAGAGCTTTGATTTCCAAATTACTATGTCAGCCTAGAATTACAGAGCAAGCGAAAGCCTAAATCCACAGGGGAACTGTATTAAAGGTACAGGGTGCAAAATCTCACTACTAGATGTCAATAGATTGCAGATTGCAGTCAACTGAAGTGCATAATCATAGCTACCGTGGCCACTGTAGGACAAACAACTGCTGCTCATCTGCACTGAGTTTAGGCTGTCAGTCCACTGTTTACCGCAGTTGTCAATATGTGTCCACATCTATTTACTTTAAGGGAAGGCTGTAAAAGAATCCCTTACAAGTCAGTGCATAACATTAGCTTATAACCAGCTGTTGATGCTTAGCCAGCTCAGTCAGCAGTCTGGAGGTGGAGAGTCACATGTCTAATCTGCTGAAGTATTAGACATGTGACTAATACCAATACAAAACTGCAACAATAATGTGAATAAATAAGCAAGTTTATGCACATTTCATGTGTTAGCAACCCATAAGTTGCTGTTACCGTACTTCAGCATCGAGCTATTGCTACAAAGGAGCAGCAAGGAGCGAGAGGAGCATAAAGGGAGCAATGTTTTTTTTTTTTTAAAAGCAGGTCATTTCAAATGTAGCATTTCTATCAGCTCAACAAACATCAGCAAAGACACAAACTGTTTGTCTCTGCAGTTTGTAGCAGTGTGTTTGCTAGCTAAAGGCCTAGCCGTTGTTTTTCACAGGGAGAGGAAAGAAAGAGAGCTAACTCCCCTCAGAGATGGAGAAAGATAAGACAGACAGGACAGGAAGAAGAAGAGGTCAGGTGAGGTAAGGAGTGCACTGTGGTATTTGATAAAATGGAAATTTAAAGCTTACATGTAAGTTCTTATGTTTTTATATCAGATATTGTGTCTGTACACGTGACACTATCTTTTTTCGTGATGTGAAATGTGCGGCAAAAACAAAACTAAGGTAGACTAACTGTGTTATTTAAAGGTTGTATAAAAATAATCTGCAGTTTACTGCAGGATAAACCTGTTGACCTGCAGTAATGTGATGGATTTAAAATAAAGCATTGTGTTGGACTGGTGCGCAGTGACTGTGGTGCTCATGGTGAGAGTTAGGTTACATTAACTGTAGCAGAGATACATTTGAAGTTAAGCTAATGATGGTTAGATTAATTTACTAAATTTCAGGTTCATACTGTTTAGTATAAAGACAGCATAAACAGTGGACTGTTGAGGATGTAGAGGATGGAACAGGACATCTCATAAACCACCCGCTTACATCGTGTTAAATTCAGTTGTGTAAATCCACAAAGAGCAGTAAACCTTAGAGCAGAAGGAGCCCACATCAGCTGATCACAGCCTGTACACACACAAAAAAAAATCTACTAGAGCCTACAATAGACTGTGATTCTCTTCCCCACACTGAGCCACTACAGCTGATTTTAGGGTTCTGCCACCTGCTGAATCCACTTTAACCCCTGACTATTTCTGTTTAAAGGCAACAGAAAATAGAGCTTTTTTTCTCCTTCCTTTTCTCTGCTAATACCTGCTTAAGGGAATCAAGCTGAGTACATTTATTAGAATTAAAATTTAAATTGAAGTAAAGCTTGTATTCTAATTTTTTATTATTTCATTATTGCATTAATGAAACACAAGGTTCTGTTAGCTTTGCACAAAAATAGCTAATAGATATGTCCTCCAAAGAGCTACTTTTCATTTTCTAACTCTGAATACATTTCTGACCTCGTACTTTTTCACTTTTACTTGAGTAACGAAGTTGAATCAGCATTTTAACTTTTACTGGAGTATTTTTTAACACTAGTATCTGTACTTCTACTTAAGTACAAAATGTCTGTACTTTTGTCACCCCTAAAGACGATGAAAATATACATACACAAATGTTAAATGGTCATAAATTGTTTGATTTGCAAGTTAATAACTGATAAGGTGTATATGTGTGGCTGGTCTCTAGCCAGCCAGTGGGGCAATTTGGTACATAGAATCCACAAACTGGTGTCCACTCCTATGTATTTCTAATGGATCCATTGTAAATTAATGAGAAAACAGCTTTTGAAGGACATAATTAGAGTATACAGTTAATGTATATTTATGAGTACAAGATTCCTTTTTTCTATTGAAGAAACTTTAAGCAAGGCACTTGACTACAGAGGCTTTTACACCTGAAAGCCATTATTTGGTGGAGCCTTGTGTGAAAGCACAAATATCTCAATCAGTCAAATTGGACATCAAGCTATTATTATCCTGCCAGTTCTTTATTACAAGCACCTTGCATTAATTCTCCTGTCCTCCACCCAAATCTCCTTAAACCAATGGGAGAACCATCCCGATTAGAGGTGACAACCGAAATCTTATTCACATAAGTATTCTTACAGCGATCAATGAACATATTAGTGTCCAATTTATTACTGCATTCTTGTTACTGCAGATAGTGCAGATGAGCTATACATAACATTCTGGATGAAGACACTAGAATGTTTTTAGAGCTCCCCTCAGAGGGTATGATGAAACTCAGATATTACAATATTTTTTTCTTGAAAGGAGTGCCATGTTGGTGGCATAATGGTGCTGCTGTGCTTATAACCACCACCCACCACCACTACTTTCTTTTTTTTTCTCCTGACATTAAGAAGCCAGCGGCTCTTCTCTGCTGGATTGCCTCTTGAGAACATAAAAACAAATGTGCTCCTTCTTCCATCTATAGACTGATCTACTTGGATTCAAAGCCACACTTCTCCACAGCTAAAGGCGTAGCACTCTGTTTAAAACTCTGTTTTCATGTATGAGTGGTAGCTATCCCTCCACATTAAAGACAGAAATCCATTATTAGTAATGCGAGGTGTTAATTTTAAATAGGTCGCTTGGTTTTCTGACTAATAAATTTTGCATTTCACAGCAAGACCTTCCAAAAGTACCGGCTGAGTTCAAAGTGGGTAGCTGGTAAAAAGCTGGAACTACACGAGATTTAATATGCTTCATATACGACAAGTCAAAGTCTTCAACAAGCTGGCTCATGTAGTCTTCTTAATTTATTTTATTGTTTTTGCTCTAAAACACTGAATACTGATGCAACAAAACCTTTGTTATGAAATGCTCATGGCTGTGGCCATTTTTATCATTATTTTTAGTTTGAGTGTTTATGAATCTTATGGCAAGCTTTGGTATTTTTTAAAGTGGATTTTTATGTCCATTTGCAAAACTTAAATAAATACACGTATTTAGTATTAGTATTAAAAGTATTTCTTTTATCATAAGTATCTATTTCATGTAAACTGTTGACAGCATTCTGTGTATAGCTGGTCAGTATGTTATTACATTTTAATAGCCTATGTTTGTACACGCTCCGCAATGTTGGTGTAGAAAACATTACTTTAGGTCATTAATGAATTTCAAGAATGTCCAGAAGAGCATTAAAGAAGGCTATGGTACTTCCAGAGTACCTGTCAAAGGTCCATTCAGCTGGAGGATTTTAATGGGGTTGCCCATTTCACCTATTCACATTCTGAACCTGTAACTATGTATTTATAAGTGAGGGGCAGTAGCCTGCATAAGATGGATCTGAAATAAGGATGGATGAATTTCACATAATTCAGACTGTTCCTCATGTGTTTATGAGATTAATCTCTGTCAGGTGGAAGTAGAATGATTGGCTGTGTTTGATGGGAATAAACATGTCTAACAACTTTTATTCGAATCGCTACTGCTTTTGCTTTGCTCTCTTCCCTTTCATTCATTCTCTAATTTCCTGTCACTTCTCCCTTTGTCATGTTAATTTCATATTGAAGCCATGAAAGGCATCCATGCAATTAAGGAATATAGTCATGGTGTATTTTATAAAAGGAGGCTGACAACTGTATTACATGCTTAAATCATGTTTCTGTCGCTGGCAGAATAAATGCATGCTAATTTTGCATTAACACAGTTGTCACTGAAGGGCCACAAGCAGTTAGACTTTTACACACACTGAATGTACAAAAGTACTGGACCACCTACACATTATACTGTCAAGAGCCGCACAATCATGAAAACCCATACTACGAAGCTCCTGGTGCACAGTATTTGTGCTGATGTTAATCCCGGATGACATTTGTAACTACAGGTATTCAGTCAGCAGATCGTTGGGAACTCTAATCCACTTGCATTTGGTGACACTGCTCTGTTACTTTACATGATCTGCCAAACTGTGGATGAGTTGCTGTGGTTCCTAAAACTTCTCTAATGTAACTTACAGTTGATTGAATTCATTGAGCTCTTTAGAATGACTGATTCTTTCACAAATCTTTGTAAAGGCAGACTGCTTGGCTAAGTGCTTATTTTATGTACCTGAGGCAATGGAACTGAAAACACCTGAATTCAAATAGTCGTGCCCAAAATTTTTGTCTGTTTAATTTATATGACCTGTGACCCAGTTCTGGATTTAGATGGGATTTTGACTGTTTGGAATTATAAACAAGACATTCATATAAAAAACATAGCAATCAAGGAAAGAAACAAGAGATAACAGGTTTTTAAAGTAAAACAGGAACTAACCCCAAAGACAACCACTAAACTCAGATATAAGAAGTTCACACTACACTAAACAGACTTCCAATACTGACCAATTGTACTGATATAGATCATTTACTCCAAATAATCTCTGTATGTCTATATGTGATCTTTTTTTGTCTCATCGCCTTCAGTCAAACAACATGCTCCAACCATTTTAATCTATCTTTACAGTTTACAAAAAGAATATTGAACTAGATGACACCAGAAACCATTCAATCACAGGGTGACAAACAACTAACTGCTGTGTTTGTATAATAGTTTATAATTTACTGTGATTATAAATTTTGGCAATATTTTCTAGTTAATTTCAGTTAAGAAATAAACAGAAAATCCAATGGAGAACTATGATCACAGAAAATGCACATTTATATACTTAAAACAGAGCAAATGTGCACATATAGATGGAAATGGCCGTTTTTTTTAAATTTATCATATGCACTGTGCGTGTTATGCATATTTTTCATGTGTGTTTGTGCACACACAATTAGCTGATCTGGAGCTTGAATACGCGCCACACAGAACTCACAAATTAATTCCACACGAGGAGCAGAATGCCATCAAAGATGCAATTTCCACATGGGACAATACACAACAATAACAAAAGCAACAAGAAGATGATAGCTGTGCATAACAGTTAAGCTCCGTAGCTTGAGCCTAACCTCCCGATGCAGCTGATGATTGGTAAATGATGACTGAGAGTAGTGTCAGAGCTTGTGTTGCTGGAGATACTGAAAAGTCAAACCGCAGAGGTAAGATTTAATTTGTGCGACTTACAAAAAATTATCACTAGTGAGTTAATCTAGTGTGCATCTGTTAATTCAAGTGAGATTTTACATTTAAAGTGTTACATCTTTTTTGTTTTACAAAGTACAGTTGTATGTCCAGATTCCCTGATCAAATTGTAATGAATCTTTGCTTAACAGCCATTTCCACACAGCCACTGAGCTCAGCACCTGTTTCAACAGGTAATGTCTAGTTTTATAATTGCTGTTGCACCAGTATTTTTCTGCCAATGTTATTAATGTTGTCTTGCAGCATAATAAGCTTTTCTTTAAACAATCTACTCTCTTGTTGCTGATTCAATAGGAGATACAGTTAGTTTCACTGTAACACATGTAGTACCCACCACTGAATGCAAGCAATCAACTGACTAAAAAGCTGTGGCTTTTCCCTAAAGCCTAGCTGGCCTTATACACTGCCCATATGGAAAAGATATATATAAATCTTATAAAGTTTGTATCTGTCTTGTGTGAAACTTGTATGAAAAGCATACAAGAGTGAAAACAGATATAAGATCCCTTGAAAAATTATATAAATGAAACTTGTATGTTTTGGATACTTCCTAAAACAATATATGAAAGTAATGAGAAAGTGGCCATTTTCATGAGTAAATCATATAAGCCTTATATGACTCACTATATGAAGTAGGCCACATCTTATGCAAGTCTTTTATAAGTTTTTACTATTTCTTTTCCATATGGGTGATATCTATTCAAAAACACTTAATATTGTTATGAGGGTTTCATTTTTGATTTATTTATATTAGAACCTTTAGTTAACTTTTATGAACTAGTTTAGTACTAACAGGTAGCTGGAAAAAATGTACTGATTTAAAATTTAACTAATTCCTGATTCTTTTAATTAAAAACTTATACACAAACAAGTGTTTCCTGTCGTGACTGTTAACTTTCCCTGTCACTCTACTTTTTTTCCTCCAGTCTGTCTTTTGTGTGTGTGTGTGTGTGTGTGTGTGTGTGTGTGTGTGTGTGCGTGCAGTTGTGCAATGAGTCAGACTTTTTTTTTCCAGCCTCCTGGAGGTCTGGATTCTCCTCTCTGTCTGTCTGAAAAGCCCACATCCCTTTCCTGACCCTTAACAGAGCAGTGTGATACAGAAAAGGATTTCAGCAGTGTCTTGCATCACATCTGGGAGGCCGAGGTGGGTCGACAGGCCAGAGCCCTGTTAAGCTTCAGCCTCTGTTCCACTTTAGAGAATTTGTCCAATGTTTCATTGCTACTGGTCATAATTTTGCATTTTATGTGGGAAAGACAACAAAACCTCTTCATCCCTGCTATTCTGGATGTTTGTGTTCTCATTACTTGTGTACTCGAGCAATACTAATAAAGACCCCTTGACCTTGACCTGCTAATGCGCCAACAAGTACCTGATGGAAAAGCAGCTCTTCAGAGATTACTTTGATGTTCACCGAGGCAGTTTAAAGAGTAATTAAACACTCCATTTTAGCATGTCTCTATCTCCAGTATGCATTAAAAGTCAACCAACGTGTGCTGGTAACAATCTGTTCACTTATTCTCTCCCACAAAAAGCTATTCTTTCTGACTAAATCTGAAACTAAAAAAGAAAGTGACAGAGAATTGTGTTCAACTTCAACTGAATGCTTTTTGCACAGTTAATAAACAGATATCATGTGTTTTTATAAGCAGATTTAAACTAAACAGTACATGCCAGTGCATATATTTTATGGATAAATGCATGAGATTTCTGAAATACATATTAACATATTGACCAAAAACCATCTTCCATTGGTTTTTATATCATCCCTTAGCAATAAACAAAATATGTTAGCTCTGGTCCTCAAGTCACAAAAAGACAAAACAAAAACAAAAAAACTGTCAAAATAAATTAGATGAAGCATAAAAAATTAAATTCCTTGCAGAATTAAATGGGCGCTGTGGCCGCAAAATCCCACAGAATAAATCACATCATTGTTTTTATAATTGTTTTTTTGGAAACTACCTCAGTGTATTCTTCCTCTGTTCTGTGAACACACTGTTTATTTGGACTTCATATCTTACTGCTGAGTCTCTTTACCATGAAAAATGAACCATATGAAAAGTCGCTCTTTTTTTAAGCTAGGACAGAGCAGTCTGTATATACCATAGCTATATGTCATGATGATTAATTTACTATAGGTTTCTTTATACATTTGTTTTTGTTAAGTGTGCAGTGCATGTCTGTGTATTTCTGTGTGGGGGAAATGGGGCAGAATGAACACTAAATGGTTAGTTTGCTACATGCACTTGTTCAGCTGTTTGTTAATCCAAATACCTAATCAAACATGTAATTATATGACAGTAGTGTAACGCATGTAGAGATGTAGAGACAGTCAGGACGATCTAATGCCATTCAAATTGAATTGGGAAAAAAGATGATTTAAGTTGCTTTGACCATTGTGTGGTTGGTGAAAAACCACTGATCTAAGGTTTCAAGAGAATTTTTTTGAAAAAGAGTAAATATCCAGCAAGCTGCAGTTCTCAGGGTGAAAATGCCTTTTTGATGTTGCACAGGCAAACTGCTCTAAACTGACAGGAAAGTAACAGCAACTCACGTATCCACTCATTACTACCAACCTATTCAGAAGAGCATCTCTGAATGCAGATGGGCCACAGCAGCAGAAGGATACACTGGGTGCAGTAAAATAAAGCTACAGTTTGAGCACCACAACTGGACAAAAGATTGGAAAAATATCACCTGGTCTGATGCATCTTGATTTCTGCTATAATATTCAGATGGTAGGGTCAGAATTAGATGGCCTTCAAACACCAGACCTCAAATCAGACTTAACAAAGTTGCTGATTAGTTTATAAGTTATGTATATGTAAGTATTTATGTTTATAGATATAAGTCCCTTTAAATCATATAGAGTGTTTGGGGAGGAAACTAGCAGGTATGACAAGGCAAATAAATCAAAATGCCACGTTAATGTTCAATAGGAAGAAAAGCCAGCAAACATAGTGGTACACATTTATAGAACTAGGTTCCTTTTAGAGGGAAAGTTTCAGTAAATAAAATTGTTGTGGAAGGATATAAAATCTATCTGTCCCTTTTTGTTGTTTTCTTGTTGTTTCACATTGCATACTCCCTTTCTTCTTCTGGGACACACACATTTGAAAGCTTCAGGCAAAAAAAAAACCTCTATCTGTCACCCAGTGTCATGTGTCACATCTGTTTATTATGTATGAAACAAGACTACACATCTCGTCTCGAAGCCCGTCCTTGACATAAGAAACCACATGTAACAGTTTTAGTCAAACCCCGAAGCTTCCCAAGTGCAAGGACGCATTTTGTCATTCATTTATGGTAGTGTTTGCATAAATATGAATAATTTCAACATAAACATATTTACATACTCTCTACATGCATAGCTGTTTTTGCTTTTCTTTTTTTAAGATTCGTCTTTCAGCGTTTAATCGTATTTGAGCCTGCTGTCGACATTTCTATATGTGTGAGTGTATCTGCATGATGGGCACATGCACAGCAGGAAACCTGTTTGTGGGTTTTCTAATTTATTAACACAACAATAACAGCGTCACCAAACACAACAATGTGTAGCCCAAGGTTAGAATAATAGCAAAGCACATCCAGATCTGACAACATTTTTATGACCTAGAAGTCTCAAAGACCAGATGCAGTACTGTGAGGTTTGTGTGTTTCTTCCTGAGCCTATCCATCCGTCTGTCTGTAAAACTAACTGACCAGACTCACCATCTATAACTATCAGTAAACTTCTCTGACAATTGTTTCTCCAATTATTGAGTTGAAAGTTACCAATAAAAAAGTTGGTAGAATTCATTTTTGTGCCTTTTTTCATCTGCAAGTTCACAGTGTTCTCCTCATTTTGGCTCATTTTGTGAACACACATAGAACTGTGGGGTTACAAGACTTATTATTACGTCTGTAATATTAATGTGATCTGCAAATTCTGGTCAAGATGTAATTATAAATAAATCATTCTTATGAAATTGATGAAGTGTGTGTGTGTGTGTATGTGCATGTTTCTCTGTGCAACCGATCTTTTGAATGCTGTTCATACCTCAGAATATTTTCATCAAATGTAAAGTTTATACATGCATCTAAACATCTCCAATACTGGGCAACAATTTTTGAGAAATCCCTGGTTTCCTTATATTTTGCTTGTAACGGGAAATAGGTAAGGCAATTTACTGAAATCTGCATAAACAGAGTTTGATGATATGCAGTACTGCAATCTGACAATGATCTAACACCTCTTTTAGATATGAACAATCAATGTTTTTCCAGTGTTCTGAACTTAGATCCAAGGAAATGCTTTTCTCTTTTTTTGTATTTTCACTAGTCCTTTGAACTCTCTTTATCTGTACAGTTTTGGGGGATTATTCTTCTCTGGATGAAAAAGAAACTCATTTTTGTCCTCTTTCCCCTCCCTCACGGCTCTCTCTTTCCTCTCCTCTTTCCAGCCCTCCTCTAATCCCATCTTCTCCCCCTCTCTTCTCCCCTGAATTTTCCTCCTTTCTCTTCTTCTCCTCTCCATTACTGTCCCATCTCATCCTCTATTTTCTCCAGTCCTCACCTCCCCCTTATCCCCTTTTCTCCTTGACTCCCTCCCCTCTTTCAATACCCTCCTTCTTCATCTCCTCCTCATTGCTTCCCTCATCCATTTTTGCTTTGATCCTCTGACAGTCTCTCCTATTATTTCCTCTGCAGTCTTCACTCCTCCTTTACTCCTCTCCCAAACTCATCATTCACTCTCCTTACATCTCTTATCGCACTCTGCTATATTCTGCTCTATCCTCTACTTCCGTTTGCCTGTTAATATTTTCTGGATTTCACCCTCTTGCCATGCCTCCTTTTGCACTTCCTCTTCTTTCTCATTCCCCTTCACTTCCTCCCCCTCGACCTTTTACTTCTCAGCTTCTCATCCAACTCAGTTTCCTATCCCAGAGCGACATGTCTCTAAATGGAGCAGTGGAAAACAAAATCTTGACAAAGCCTAGAGATCTGCCTGCCAGTCCCTTCCGTCTGTTCATTTATTCGTTTGTTTGTGTTCCCCTCTCTCCCTCGCTCCCTCCCTCCAACTTTAGTGTCGGTCTAACTGTCCCCCGTTCCAGCCTGCTTGCCAACACACAGACTCGCATACACTTGCATGCACACACAGGCTCTGATTGCGACCTGGCGGAGCGTTAAATTACAGCCTCAACAACACTGCTGTGAGGGAATCACTGTGTGCTCTGCTTGCTGTCTCTTATCCCCTGACCCTCCCTCATTTTCCCTGTCCTTCTTCTCTATCTTTACTGATCTTCCACTTCACTCTGAGAGCTCTTCTCCGCTCACCTGTTGTTTCCACTTTGCTTTTGCCTTTGTTTGTGTTTTCATCATTTGATGTCTTGTCTCGTTTAATTCCTCAATTCACCTGTTTTTGTTCTCTTGGGTCAATCATCATCTACCTTCCTCCGTTCATCTTGCATCACATCTTTTTAAATCTTCTCCTTTTCTGGTCTCCTTTGCTGACATTTTCTTTGTTAATTTCACAGACGTGCTGCAATAGGCATTCCCTGCAGTTCAGATTAGCTCCTTTCATTCCCCCACCGCTCTCTCTCTTTCCTCCTCAGAGCTAACACATGTTCTGTTGCAGCTTTCTTCCTTTATTTTCCCAAGTCCATCTCCTTTATTTCCCTAATTCCCCTATTAGTCTCTTGCTTGCGTTTCCCATCAGCCTCCTCTCTAACTCCCCTCCTTTACGCCCTCCCATCTCTTTCCCTTCTCCCTCCCAGCCCTCATTACCATGTGTGTGTCTGTGTCAGGTTTCATCCTGTCAGTGAAAGGTCAGCAGCAGGGATTTCCCTGGGCATCACAGCTAGCAGCTTTAGCACTCTGCATCACCAGCCTTATGCTGCATATTAACAATAGTGCCAGCAGCCGTACCCCTTAATGCCACCAGCCTGCATATTAAACAGCTAACACCTAGCCCCGAGCTCAAGTAACAAGAGCGTTCTACAGTGTAGGTTATTTAGAAGACTAGAAGCTTTGACACTTATTGTCATCACCTAACAGCTACAGCATAGCTTCATAGCAACAGCCATTTGCATGTATAAAAGGCTAGCACCTGTGGTAAGGAGGCTAAGCACAGAGCAACCATTGAGGCAGGGCTCAGGGAGATCGGACAGCACTTTGGGCTTTAGTTGGACTTACCAATCATCCAGATATGAAAGCTATGAAATCTACCATATCAATACGTGTTAAATATACAGTATGCACTTCATATATATAAAACACCCAGCACGCCCCTGCGGGCGGTTTATCCTTCAAGCTCGGGTCCTCTACCAGAGGCCTGGGAGCTTGAGGGTCCTGCGCAGTATCTTAGCTGTTCCCAGGACTGCGCTCTTCTGGACAGAGATCTCCGATGTTGTTCCCGGGATCTGCTGGAGCCACTCGCCTAGCTTGGGAGTCACCGCACCTAGTGCTCCGATTACCACGGGGACCACCGTTACCTTCACCCTCCACATCCTCTCGAGCTCTTCTCTGAGCCCTTGGTATTTCTCCAGCTTCGTGTTCCTTCTTCCTGATATTGCTGTCATTCGAACCGCTACATCGATCACTACAGCCGTCTTCTTCTGTTTGTCTACCACCACTATGTCCGGTTGGTTAGCCACCACCATTTTGTCCGTCTGCATCTGGAAGTCCCACAGGATCTTAGCTCGGTCATTCTCCATCACCCTTGGGGCATCTCCCATTTGACCTCGGGACTTCCAGGTTATACTCGGCGCAGATGTTCCTGTACACTATGCCGGCCACTTGGTTATGGCGTTCCATGTATGCCTTGCCTGCTAGCATCTTGCACCCTGCTGTTATGTGCTGGATTGTCTCTGGGGCATCTTTACACAGCCTGCACCTGGGGTCTTGCCTGGTGTGGTAGACCCCAGCCTCTATGGATCTTGTACTCAGAGCTTGTTCTTGTGCTGCCATGATTAGTGCCTCTGTGCTGTCTTTCAGTCCAGCTTTGTCCAGCCACTGGTAGGATTTCTGGATATCAGCCACCTCCTCTATCTGCCGGTGGTACATACCATGCAGGGGCCTGTCCTTCCATGATGGTTCCTCGCCTTCCTCCTCTTTCTTGGGTTTCTGCTGCCTGAGGTATTCACTGAGCACGCTGTCAGTTGGGGCCGTCTTCGTGATGTATTCGTGGATGTTTCTTGTCTCATCCTGGACTGTGGTGCTGACACTCACCAGTCCCGGCCCCCTTCCTTCCGCTTAGCGTACAGCCTCAGGGTGCTGGACTTGGGGTGAAACCCTCCATGCATGGTAAGGAGCTTTCTTGTCTTTATGTCAGTGGCTTCTATCTCCTCCCTTGGCCAGCCTATTACCCCAGCAGGGTACCTGATCACGGGCAGGGCGTAGGTGTTGATGGCCCGGATCTTGTTCTTACCGTTCAGCTGACTCCTCAGGACTTGCCTGACCCGCTGCAGGTACTTGGTGGTTGCAGCTTTCCTAGCGGCCTCTTCATGGTTCCCATTCGCTTGCGGGATCCCCAGGTACTTGTAACTGTCCTCTATGTCTGCAATGTTGCCTTCTGGTAGTTCAATCCCCTCAGTTCTGACTACCTTCCCTCTTTTTGTTACCATCCGACTACACTCCGAATGACATTCCAATGTCATTGCTGTATATCCTGGTAGTGTGTATCAGTGAATCGATGTCTCGTTCACTCTTGGCATACAGCTTGATGTCATCCATGTACAGGAGGTGGCTGACAACCGCTCCGTTCGTAGTCGGTATCCGTAGCCAGTCTTGTTAATGATCTCACTGAGGGGTTCAGGCCTATACAGAACAGCAGTGGGGACAGGGCATCTCCTTGGTAGATCCCGCACTTGATGGTGACTTGTGCTATGGGCTTGGAGTTGGCCTCTAGTGTTGTGCGCCACATCCCCATTGAGTTCCTGATGAAGGCTCTTAGGGTCCTGTTGATCTTGTACAATTCTAGGCATTCCAGTATCCAGCTGTGGGGCATTGAGTCATAGGCCTTCTTGTAATCAATCCAGGCTGTGCACAGGTTGGTCAGTCTGGTCTTGCAGTCTCGGCTGACTGTTCTGTCTACCAGTAGCTGGTGTTTTGCGCCTCTGGTATTCTTGCCAATCCCTTTCTGTGCCCCGCTCATGTATTGACCCATGTGCCCGTTCATCTTAGCCGATATGATGCCTGACAGGAGCTTCCATGTAGTACTGAGGCAGGTTATTGGTCGGTAGTTGGATGGGACCGGTCCTTTCTTGGGGTCCTTGGGGATCAGGACCGTCCGACCTTCAGTTAGCCATTCCGGGTGTCTCTCGTTAACTAGCAGCTGGTTCATTTGTGCTGCCAGACGCTCGTGGAGTGCAGTCAGCTTCTTCAGCCAGTAGGCGTGAACCATGTCGGGCCCTGGTGCTGTCCAACTCTTCATACTGGAGACCCTTTCTTGGATATCTGCCACTGTGATGGTTACTGGACCCTGTTCAGGGAGGTTGCTGTGGTCTGCCCTCAGATCCACTAGCCACTGAGCATTGCCGTTATGGGTTGCGTCCTTCTCCCATATGCTCTTCCAGTATTGCTCCGTCTCCAGCCTTGGTGGTGCTGTTCTCTTATTGTTCCCTTGCCACTGAGAGTACACCTTTGCTGGTTCTGTGGAGAACAGCTGGTTTATTCTCCTGCCTTCTATCTCTCTGGTGTACCTCCTCAAGCGGCTTGCCAAGGCTGTGAGTCTTTGCTTGGCAGTTTCCAAGGCCTCAGGTATGGACAGATTGCTGTATTTCTTATGCACCTCCTTCTGCAACTCCGTTAGTTGGCTAACCTCCCTCCGTGCTACTTTGATCTTGCCCTCTAGCCTCCTTCTCCATGGAGGGTACTGCCCCTTGTGGCTGTTCAACTTGTAGCCAAGCATCTCACTGATCACTGCTGCCGTAGTGTAGATCAGCTTGTTAGTGTCGGTAATCGTGGTTGTAGGTATCATCCGTAGTGCTGCATTAACATCATCTAGCAGACCTTCTGAGGGTACTTCACGTAATCTTGGTAACCGCCACGGGGATCCAGGTTTCAAGCTTGGCCATGATCCTATCTTTCAGGTCAGTTCCTCTCGCACTCAACGATCCTTCTCCTATCGCACTTGGGGCTATGTACCCAATCTTGGGTGGGGTGATGATATCTCCCCCTGACCTGGCGTCCCTGACTCCTCCTTGCCGTAGCATTTATGTTGTACCTCGTCAATCTCTAGCTGTGAGAGCAGTCCCTTCTTTCGAATGTTGGAACACTGAGCTACTAGTTGTTTCGCCGTCATTGTGGATGTTGGGTATCGAAGAATCCATAGGTCCCTCATCCTATTCATGTAACCCCTTCCGCCAGGGTTACTTGCGTAGTAGCATTCCAACAACAGGCTTTTCCCCGCAGCACGCTGTGTAATAAATACTCACAAAGAAAACAGCGGCCGTTACAACCTATGTCTAAAAATGTATCGTTTCATGCATCAGTTAAAACACTCGACTCCAGGTACGCGACGCCCAGCTGGAAACACTTCATGCAAGTCGAGCTGCCCGACATTCACAGAATTTACAGAAAATGTTACATTTTTGTGATTTATATCGTTATCGGACGATAGATGTCTTAATATCGGGATATGAGATTTTGGTCATATCGCACAGCCCTAATATATTGTGGCATGCAGAGGAATCTCAACAAAGAAGCTCACAGAGAGATTGCAGTTCAACCCCAAACTGGTAGGGGGAGCTCTTTATTAAAACACACCTCGGTACCACACTGCTTCAGAGGGTCAATAAACACAAGCCTGAACTCACTCATGGTACGACATTCTTTCATCAACAATAACTGTCATTGAACTCACTACAGCATAAACACAACATTCAATGTAACAGCCAAAAGCAACATAAACATAAACAACAAAACAAGAACATTAAACAGCAGCACATTTCCCAAGGCATGATGGGAGAGAACAGCCGCTCCCCCAACACGCCACACAGCCCCCACCTGAGTGGTTAGCTGTCCCCAGCAACCGGCATGTCCAAAGCAAAGTCTCTGAGGTGTTGGGGAAGGCGACGGTGTCATTGAGGACGTTCCGTGGGTCCCCAGCCGCCTCTGAGGCCAGGTTGGGGCCTGCGGTTGAAGCTGGGGCCCTGGCTCCTCCTGGGTGGACTCAAGGGCTGATAGGGTGCCAGGCGATCACGATGGAGTACGACCACCCTGTTCCGTTTGACCAGCCGCACCCTGTAGACCACGTCGGACAGCCTCTCGAGAACAGTGCAGGGTCCAACCCACTGGCTCATCAGTTTGGGGAAAAGCCCTTTCTTCCTCTCCGGCTGTAGACCCACACATGCTGACCTGGCAAGAGTCCTTCACCCTTGCAGCGGGTATCATAAGCTCGCTTCTGCCGGGAGCCTGCATCTCGGAGAGCCTGCCTGGTCAACTGGTGCACCTCACGTAGCCGGGCGAGGAGGTTGTGGAGGTAGCCAACCCGGGGTCCCCGCACACTTCTTGCTCGGGGGGATCCAAACACCAAGTCCACTGGGGTGCGAAGCTCATGACCGAACATCAAGGCCGCTGGAGTGCACTTAGTAGATTCCTGGACTGCAGAACGGTAGGCCATTAGGACCAGGGAAGGTGTTGATCCCAGTCACGCTGCTGGCGGGAGGTCAGGATAGCAAGCTGGGTGGCCAGGGTGTGGTTGAAGCGTTCCCACCAACCCATCACTTTGGGGGTGCAGTGGCGTCGTCCGGGTCTTCCTGATACCCAGCCGCTGACAGACCTCCTTAAACACCGCAGCCTCAAAATTCCGGCCCTGGTCGCTGTGCAGTTCCTCTGGTACCCGAACCGGCAGAACATCTCGTTGACCAGACGCTCAGCGGTGGTAACAGCACTTTGGTCAGGGACTGCATAGGCCTCAGGCCACTTAGTGAAGTAGTCCATGGCAACCAGGACATAGCGGTTCCCCTGGTCTGTGGTGGGGAAGGGTCCCAGGATGTCCACACCAACCCGCTCCATGGGAGCCCCCACCTGATACTGCTGCAAGGGGGCATGAGAGCGTTGGGAAGGCCCTTTCTGAGCCGTGCAGGCATCGCACCGATGGACATGGAGCTCTACGTCCTGGCGACACCGGGCCAGTAGAACCGAGACCCGAAGTCGCCGCAGAGTCTTGGTAACTCCAAAGTGTCCTGCCCCCGCCGCCCCATGGACCAGCTGGAGGACCCTGGACCGCAACTGTTGAGGTACCAAGAGCTGGAAGACCTCACGGTGACCCCCGGGAGCCTGCCAGCGGCGATAGAGGAGGCCGTTTCGGCTTGTGAGGTTGGCCCATTGGGAGTAGAGAGCCTTCGTCTCGAGGTCCAGTGCAGATACTTCTGGCCATGATGGTCTCTGACCGGCCCCAATCCAACACTGAACCCGGGAAAGGGCAGGGTCTTGGTTCTGGTCGTGTTGCAGCTGTTGGGGATCCATGGCCTCTAGACCCTCGGTATCCCCTGCGGTGGACTGGGCCTGAAGACTGCTACAATGCCCACCTGGAACAGAGTCTCTCTCATGGCCGCCCTGTGGTGACGCGATCACTGAAGTCATGCCCTCCCGGTCCTCCAAGCGTTGGCAGTACCTGCACTGTTTTTCCTCACAAGGGCGTCGGGAGAGGGCATCTGCATTGGTGTGGAGACGTCCCGCCCGGTGACGAACCTCAAAGTGGTAATCTTGCAACGTCTCCAACCACCGGGCTAGCTGTCCTTCCGGTTCTTTAAAGCTGAGCAGCCAAGTGAGGGACGCATGGTCTGTGCGCAGGAGGAACTTCTTCCCGTAGAGGTAGGGTCTGAAATGGCGGAGACCCAGGATGATGGCCAGCAGCTCTCGATGGGTGACACAATAGTTCCTCTCTGGTCTGCTGAGGGAACGGCTGTAGTAGGAGATGACCCGCTCCCCCTCAGGGCCTTCCTGCGACAGTACAGCCCCCACACCTGTGTTGCTGGCATCGGTGTCCACGACAAAAGGAAGCTGCAGGTCTGGGTAGGCCAGCACCGGTGCCTCAACCAGTGCAGATCGGAGCCGATCAAATGCCACGGCACAGTCCTCACTCCAGCGGAACTCCCGGCCCTTCTGTGTGAGCTGGTGCAGGGGGCTTGCAATGGTAGCAAAGTCCTTGACGAACCGCCGGTAGTATGATGCCAGGCCAAGGAAGCTCCGCAACTCAGCAGGGTTGCCCGAATGGGCCAGTCCTTCACAGCAGCCACCTTTGCAGGGTCGGTGGAAACCCCTGCTCCGCTGACAACGTGACCCAAGAAGGTTGTCTCCTTTCGGAAGAGGTGGCACTTTTGGGTGGAGACGAAGGCCAGCCTGGCGGATAGCATGGAAAACTGCAGTCAGGTTAGCCAAGGCTTTCTCGAAGTCTGTCGCGTGGACGAGGAGGTCATCCAGGTAGACCACACAGCGGTCGCGGGGAATGTCAGCCAGAACCCTCTCCATTAGGCGCTCAAATGTGGCTGGGGCATTGCAGAGGCCGAAGGGCATCACCTTAAACTGCCACAGTCCCTGGCCAATGGAGAAAGCAGTCTTTGGGCGGGCCTCTGGCGTCAGCTCCACCTGCCAGTAGCCACTGCGCCGTCGAGGGAGCTGAACCAGCAGGACCCAGCAATGTCGTCGAGGGCATCGTCAATCCGGGGCAACGGGTAGGAGTCCTTGCGAGTGATGCTGTTGAGTAGACGATAGTCGACACAAAACCGCCAGGTACCATCCTTTTTCCGAACCAGTACGGCTGGGGCCGCCCAGGGGCTGTTTGAGGGTTCTATGATGCCTGCCTCTGCCATTTCCCTGACCTTCTGCTCTGCTGCGCACACGCTTGGCAAGGGAAGGCGACGAGGGCGGAGGCGGATGGGCCGTGCATCCCCAGTGTCAATGTCGTGTTGTACCAGGCTGGTTTGCATGCAGTCCTCATCCTTGGCTGCAAAGATGTCGGCAAACAAGTCGAGTATCTCCCGCAGCTGCCGTTGCTGATCAGCCTGGAGACCCTCGCAGCTCCTCTGGTATAGGTCCTCGACAGCTAGCTTGGTCTCTGTGGACAGTTGCTGTACCGCTGGTGAAGGAGAGGCCCCTTCCACCGCCAGTGGTGACAGGTCCTCAGGCTTCCTGACGCTGGCTGAAAAAGTGGAGGCAGGCAGCGGGACTTCCTTGGTGGTGTGGAGCTTCACAGCCTCCGTGCCCAGGTAAAGGATTGCTCGGGACACGTCCACTGTGGCCTCCCATTTGGCTAACAGGTCTAGACCAATGATGCATCGGTCCTGGATGCTGGCTAGCCAGAATTGGTGGTCAACAGTGCGGTTAGCCACAGTCACCGGGAGGGATCTTTCCCCCTTAACCTTGGCACGCTCCCCTGTGACTGTGGTGATGTGGAGTTGAGTAGGTTGCCAACCCTGCGGTCTTGGGCCGTCAGTACCAGGGAGGACTCCGGCCTGTACCAAGGAAAGCGTGGATCCAGTGTTTATCAGGGCTCTACAGGTGGTGCCGGCAAGGTCACAGTCCAGATACAGTCCTTGTGCCTGGCCGAGCCGGCCAACCCGCAAGTGTGATTTGGAGGGCAGAGTGGTTGCAGGGGCAGTTCTCCGTTGTGCCACCCGCCTTAGTTTAACGGCAGCTGGGGTGCCAGGCTTTGTGGGCTTGGTGCTGGACAGTAGCGTGCGATGTGACCTGGTTCTCCGCACCGATGGCAGTTACCCCTGGATTGGCCTCCTGCTCGTCTATTCCTTCGCCGAGATCGCCAGGGTGGTATGTCGGTGGTTTGGCGGGCCTCCTCCTCCTGGTCGCTCCTTTCGTAGTCTGTTTGGCGCACTTGGTGACTTATGCCAGGGCTGCGTGCACCTGGGCTGAGCACATGCTCCACTCTTTTTCGCCTCAGTTAGAGCTGCCGCCAGGGTTTCTGGTGCATGCAGATGGATGTGCTCTTGTAGTCGTTTTGGCTGGAGACCCCGGACAAAAGCCTGGAGAGCAAGCTCTTCTTGCGCTGCAGCATCAAAAGCAGGGTACCCTCTACGTGCATAAAGACATAGGTCAGCAGCATAGGCACCCAGACTCTCCTCTTGTCTCCGTGGGCGGCTAGCAAGTTTATCTCGGGCATCATCCGCATGTGTACGGAGGCCAAACCTGCTCTGCACTGCTCTGGCAACAGCAGGCCAACTTAAACGTTCTTCTGGCTGAAGATCTGTGAGGATCTGCAGTGCCCTGCCTTCCAAGGCAAGGGCGACTTGAACAGCTGTCTCCTCCGTTGACCATCCATTTAGCTGAGCAGCCAGCTGTACCTGGATAAGGTAGGTCTCTGGAGGTGCTTCCCCATTATAGCGTGGCAGCTTCATGCTCCCCCGGACAGGAGCCCTGGATGGTGGCTGCAGCTGTACTGGGTCCTGGAGACAATTGGCCTTGTCCCCCTCGGCTGCCAGCAGTGAGGGTGTGCTGCTCCCCGGCACCACCATGAGCAGAGGCTGGCTGGCTGCTCGTGGTCCTGGAGCCTGCAGCATGCCTTGGCGGCTCCAACAGCTTCCCAGTGGGCAGGGCTGTGAGGTTCCATCTGGTAAGCCCCACAGATCTTCCACTGGCTGGCTTGCTGCTGCCCAGAGCTCCCCTTGCTTCTTCGGTCGGGCTCCATTCACCACTTCCAGGCGAGTGATAAGCTCCTCAATCTTCCTCAGCTCCTCTTCCTCTTTCAGAATAGTGGCCATGCTCTTGGAATCCCACTTCTGACACCAATGTGGCATGCAGAGGAATCTCAACAAAGAAGCTCACAGAGAGATTGCAGTTCAACCCCAAACTGGTAGGGGGAGCTCTTTATTAAAACACACCTCGGTACCACACTGCTTCAGAGGGTCAATAAACACAAGCCTGAACTCACTCATGGTACGACATTCTTTCATCAACAATAACTGTCATTGAACTCACTACAGCATAAACACAACATTCAATGTAACAGCCAAAAGCAACATAAACATAAACAACAAAACAAGAACATTAAACAGCAGCACATTTCCCAAGGCATGATGGGAGAGAACAGCCGCTCCCCCAACACGCCACAATATATATACATATATCACATTTCCACAGTGAAAACAGGACACACAAGATGATCTGTTTAGAAGAAAAATGCTAATTGCAATTTACAAAATATAAAGAGCAGTCGTAGTAGGGAAAGTCATGCTTATTTATGATCATTTTAAAAACACATGCTGTTCATCTGATGTCTGACCACACCCATATGTTTTTCATCAAATAAATAGATAAAAATATACCACTACCCACTGTAACTGTGCTGCCCACTTAGCAAAACAGGGCGATAAAAACTAGTTCTGTTGCTGTCTTTTATATCCTTTTATAGTGTCTGGTTTCATGTGACAATCAATGTGACATTGTGCAGTAAATTCATATTCTGATATTTCATATATAATCAATTCAAAGTGTTCATTTGCAAAATCTAGTTTGCAATTCTAAAATGAGGCAAAAAAAAAAGAACTTGCAAATTTATTGGTTCACCTTCTTCACCTAATTAAGGATATTCCAGGGTGACAGAAAACATAATAATAATAATAATAATGATAATAATAATAATAGCAAACAATGACTGAATAAATTACAATTTAAACAGATAAAATAAATACAACAGCAAAAACAAAGCAGACCATAGTTTGAAAGTGCATTTGTAAAGGAGAAAAGCTATTTTTAAAATCAAGTGAGGATAATGGATAATAACAAAACACACAAAAGGCAGTAGATACAGTATAACATGACATTAAGGGAAACTTGCCAGTTATTTTTACCTTCTAATAAAAGGCATCAGTTCAATCCAATTTAAGACCATTACCCTGTATTATTATTTCAGTCCAATATTAGTCTTTGCAATGAACCAGCAACCTTAATGAGATTTGTCAAGATGCAGATTCATGAAAGTGCAGAAGAGTTCGGGGTTAGATTGAAGGGCTCTGGACACCAAAGGAACATTCATTACTTTGATCTTCTCTTCACTACATTGGTTTGGGATAAGAAGCTGATGTGTCCTCAAGTGTCCTCTGTCTTGTTAGCTGAGATTCTGCTTAGTACTTCACATCCAAAGAGCCTCACACAGCTCAGGCGCAGCAGTAATAGATTATGAAACAAATCAAAATGCCATGCACAAAAAAAGCCATTTTGTTAGAAATGGCAAATAACTATTTGCGACAACACCTTTACTGTATTACTTTATGGACTGCGGAGGATACAGCTTGTAGTAAAATGAATCAAAATGAGATAATAGACTAATATCTTATCCAGGTAACTTCAGGGTTGGCCCTGTGTTTTCACTGTTATGAAGGTGGTTCCTTTCTTACCTGGGTACATCGCCATGGCAACCTATGCTGCAGACCTAATCTGGCTCGAGTGGGTTTATGTTCAATAAAAAAGATCAGCAGGTATGAAATCACTGCCTACTGGCCATTCATTTCTCTGAAAAATAGCATCACCATTTCTAGAAGATCCCTCTGACCTCTCTGGATGAACAGCAGGAGAGTCTACAGTTTTGTTTTGTCTTTGTTTTTTTTTAATGAAGAAATCCAAAAAGATTTTGTCGACCTGCACGTAGCGTTTTCAGTGGGAGAAACGTTTCGCCACTCATCCAAGTGACTGTCTGAAGAGACTGACCCCAAGATGAAATCAACTTTTGAGTATTTAAGTCTTTGTTTATTTCCTCTAGAGTTTTGGATGCAACTTCATTTCTTGAGTTTCTTTTAAACTTTATTATATTTTATTTTTAAATGCCTTACTATATGATCTTAAAACGGGGGTGCCAATTTGTACTTGTGGAAATTATATAAAGTTTGTACATAATCTAATCGTGCATTTGAATTCCATTTTCATATTTATTTATTTTTTTACTGTTTACTGTATTTGCTCTCAGTCCATCAAACACTTCCAGGACTGAAGCTGAAATAACAGCTTCAGTCCTAAACAAAAACATTTGAAATAGCAAATGTTAACTTATACAGTCAAGTTTTCTTCCTGGTTTCAAAAAGTCTAGACTGTATGAATGTAGGAGGCCAATTTTACTGACTAAAGTGTTTAAAGCATGCACACATCCATACAGTGCTTATAAACTGTGTTTCCAAATACTGGTGCCCATACTTAATAATTTGCCTGCAGCTGCAGTGTTGTTTTCAGCCTCTGCTGTGTGCTTAACCTCTACATTTTTATATATATGTATTTTTAAATGTTTGTAACATTGTGTATTAAAAATCAGAGATCCTGCTGCCAGCATTACTGTCCATCTCTGATCAGTCACATGCACCTAATGCCATGCGTGT
The DNA here is from genome assembly GCF_013358895.1 of Oreochromis aureus. Classification (NCBI taxonomy): domain Eukaryota; kingdom Metazoa; phylum Chordata; class Actinopteri; order Cichliformes; family Cichlidae; genus Oreochromis; species Oreochromis aureus. The sequence goes on from NC_052955.1 coordinate 21,949,370, forward strand.
CACATGAACACGCTCACAGCTAGATTGAGAAACCCCAGGTTAACTTATTGGGTTAATAACCACCTTGGAGTGACTGCTTGGCCCTATTGCCAGTATTGAGGTGAGTCACGTTAATATTTATTATTTAAGGGCCTGTTTCATTTTGGCAGCTAAAGCCCTCGATCCAGTGATGAGTGATCAAGACTCCAGTATTGGATAAGGCGCATTAACATCAACTAACCTCTACTTATATTTAACCCAACCAACATGCTTAATGTATTAAAACCTGATAGTCTGTAAGGATAGATTGTTATTTCAGAGTATTATAACCAGTTTAAGATGAATATAGGCCTGACCCATCAGCAATTCAACTGATAATTAAGCAGTAGGGCTACAGTGCATATATGTATACTTTCTGATTATTTGGAGATTTGTAATGATAAAGGGTCAAGATGACAGAGCTAAATACACAAAACGAATGACGTGTGAAGCACTGTTAAAGATTTTTTTGTTGTTGTTGGTTTTTTTAGGTTAGTTATGCAATTGTTGTGTCATCCCCTGAAGAAAGTATTTGTGCTTCACTATTTAGGCAGAACACATCAGCTCACTGGCCTCAGAGGGAGTGCTTTCTTACTTGAATGTCATCCTAAAATATCCTGTCACACAGTTGTAAAGCATAGTCAGGTTTTGTTGTTGTTTCTTTGTTTTATTTATGATCTTGTCTACAAATGCTAGTTAAAGAGTCTGTTCAGAAAATCTTGGGAGAAAACAAAATATTAACCACCTACCCCTTTGTTTAAAGTTGGATACTGCCCCTAAGCAAGTCTTTTCTATTATGCTTTGATTTCTTTTCTTTTTTTAATGAAAGCTGCTGTGTTTTAATGATGAAATACTTTTCAGACAGAAGTGAATTCAAATGTGTTTCCATAGCTTCAGAAATAACCTTGGTTTATGTTTGAGAATTGACAAAATCCAATTTAAATGTGATACCCAGTGACATTACCCAGAGGAATATTTTGCTGCTCACAATAGTTGCTTCTTTGTCTCACCATAAATAAATCATCTTCCTACTTGGAGAATCCCCCCCTCTAGCAGAAAAAAATAAATCATTCTTAGACAAATTATCCTGTCCAGTCGGAGAATAACCAGAGAACCACAGAAAGTGCAGGAGATAAAATGCACAGAGATCGGACTTAAATTTGATCACAGACAAAATATTGCACAGGCTTATTTACTGTATAAACCAATCAAGAAGAAGAAATTATTATTTTAGAAAAATTAATTTGGGGGGGTGGGGGTGTTTCCCGGGAGCTGAAACTACAAAGTACGAAAAGATTAGACTCATTTATACTGAGGAGAAGTGGGCTGGACGAAGAAGAGATCTTATTTTGAATTTCCCTCTCCTCTGGCCACTTGCCATTAGCTTTAACAAGCATTTGTTTGCACACACGTCTGAATTCAAACTGAGGAGTAACACGTACTGAAGCTATGATACTGTGGATATACTGTTTATACAAAATGAAGTTGTCCACCTACTTGTGGTGCTATAATTAAACCAGATATCATGCTTGTTTTGCCAGCAGCTGGTTTGCTGCAACCGCGGGCAATTTGCATACTGCCTGTTTACATTGAACTTATTGTTTAGCGCTTTTACTTAGCATGCATGCACTATCCACACACGCCAGCAATGGAGACGCAAACACATAGCCTTGCAGACTTCCTGTGCTGCAGCATTTTTCAGGTCATCTAATTAATTATTTCCTTAAGAGATATTACATGATTAACATGATTCAGCCACCCATTCAGCATGTAGGTTTGTGCTCAGGTGTGGATCTCAGTTTAAGAGTGTGTGGGTAATGTGGGGGTGGGCATGAGATGAATGTCTGGGCATGCAAAAAAGGTCTCTGAATGTGTGTGTGCGCTTGTGCATGGGTATGACTATGCATGTGTGTATCAGCTTGTGTCCTTGAACGAGTGCTTCTTTATCTGGGGAACTGCGATCCACTGTTTACAAGGTAGACACTGAACTATTTATTGGTGGTGAGGGACTACAGGTTCTCTTTTCCAAGTGAACAAATCCCAAACCTGAAAAAAGAGGCCTGTGTGTGTTGAAAAATTTAGAATAAACAAAAATATTATACCGACATTTTATTTCACTTGTGTTTGTGTCAAGGTTCACCTTTCTAGCTGTTCCCCGTAGAGAGCTGTTCCTGGTGGAGAGAGGCCTGCTATATCTGTTATGGATGGGTGAGGATGCACAAGGTATTTATGTAAATGTGAAAGCAAAGCAATGTACCTGATGTAAACGTTGAGTTTAAAGGTGAACGGTTTCATAAATTAACTCAGAAATTAGTGTCACATCTTGAAGCTGGAATTGCAGTTCGGGGCACAGAGGAGCTTTCATTTTCACTTGATATGACATTAGCGTCAGTGCTGAGATGCGTCATTTTATTCTGAGCTAAAATACAGTTATTACTCAAGGTATAGCTTCACTAAGGATGGAAAATTGGACAGTGAAGGGAATCAAACTCGTGATTTTGAACCGAGCTCATTCACCACCTGAATTTCAAGAAAACATGAAATCTTTCAGTGATAAGAGTTGACGTGTACAATTTTAGTATGACGTAAAGAGGTGCTCAGAGCAATGTTTATGGACAGAGGAAATCAAAGAACTGAGCAGACATAGTTACGCAATATTTTGAATTTCACCTAAAAGTCACACAGGGAGAGAAACAAGCCCAGATATGCATGTTCAGATCTGCACCTCTGATGGAGTAGTAATATTTTCCCAGTTGTCTCCATAACTATTACTCTGTGTTGGATTATCTCACAGGATGCTTTGACACAACAGATGGACAGAAGGATAGATGGAGCAAAAGGAAGGAAATGTAAGGGGAAAAAAGTGTGTCTTTGTGTGTGTGTGTGTGTGTGTGTGTGTGTGTGTGTGTGTGTGTGTGTGTGTGTGTGTGTGTGCGCACGTGCACTGAGCATGTGCATTAATCAGAAAAAGCCTTTTAACATATGTGGTGGCTTAGCAGCATTTCTATAAGATCTTACAAGATTTCAGATCTCTTTCCATAAGATCCTAAAAAATTTTTTTGGAGTGACCAAAAGCAACAGGATAAAAAATATCTATATCAGATCAGTGGGCTTTGATCAATGGTCATGAGAATTTGCATATTAATGATCAAGGAACTGACCTCCCAGCTCATTGTTCATTCAGTGGTGCTAGTTTCAGTCTTTATGCAAATATACTGTTTATAAGGTTGGGGAATCCTGCAGTCAGCTGAGACTGAAGAAGTCACTTGGATGAGTGATGAAACGTTTCTCCCACTGAAAACGTTACGTGCAGATGAACAGAATCAACTTTTTGGGGAATTACTTACCTGGATGATTGAGCATGCATCAAGACATCTATATCAGAGGGACGGCTTAGGTTAAGCGGTTGAGAGACAAAGTTAGAGAGGCAAGGCTGAGATGATTTGGACATGTGCAGATGAGGAATAGTGGATATACTGGACAATGGATGTTCAATATGGAGCTGCTAGATGGGTGGAAAAGCGGAAAGCCACAGAGAAGATTCATGGATATAAGGAAGGAGAGCATGCAGAGGGTTGATGTGACAGAAAAGGATGTTAGGGATATAGGGGGATGGAGGTAGATGATCCACTGTGGCAACCCTTAAAGGAAGCAACAAAAAGAAAAAAAAAAGTTTTTCATGTCTTTTTAAAGCAGTGTAGTAAGAGACGAGAGTACATCAAAGACCTATTGTTGGCCAGTTACACACCACTTATGGTCTGTAACTGGGGAACTGCTTAGTACACTTGCATGTACACTATATCCAGTATCTTGTATCCAAGTATCCTGCACCTTAGCCATATTGGTGACAGCTGACATGAAACTCCACACTTTTTTTGTTAGTTTAAATAAATAAAAAACCAACTTAGCAATAAGCCAACAGCTAACTTTTTCAAATGACAGGAACAAGGACAGAAAAAAAAGTCAGAACAGCTCTTGAGAGGGTGACACAGCAATGAACAGACAGTCAGAATTACAAGCTTGTCTTTAAACATGGACACACAACTGGGTGAGTTAAACTTGGCTTCAGCTGATGTGCATTTTCTGACTCGGCTCACTGATGTGTGATTATATGATTATTGGTTTGTTGGCTTTGCCACAAGGTTAAGATGATGTGAGGCCTCACACAGACACGGGGTCTAACTATCTACTTTGCTAATTTGAGACCAATTTCCTGCTGGGATCATACATTGGATTGCTTTTAAATGAACAACACATGCGGAGAGGGAATTCAAAGCTCTGGCTTCACACGTTTTCTTGCTCTTTCCTAACATGCATGCTCATGCCATGCAGGCATGACTCAATGTGCACACTTACTCACACTTACAAACACACATTCCCTCTCTAACTCTCTTGCACACAACCCGTTGTCTTATGTAGGTTAGTAAATATATTACATGTGTAGTGTTTCACTTTTACAACCCTTTGCACAAATGCATTGAATACATGTTTGTCTAGGTTGCACATTTCTGCTTTTTACGACTCTGAAATCCTTCAACCATTATTAGTTTTTGCCCTTATAATTACTGTTGTTATTGATAATTGTTAATTTGATTATTAATAAAAGTTGAACAGAGTTTTCAAGACTAATTCACAAGAGCAATTCATTTCCTTTATCAGTTTTTTCCCTAATTAAATTGAAGGTGGCACCCATATTTTAATAACTAGAGCTCCTGTTTGTTTCAGTTTAAAATTAAAATGTAAAAAGTGTGTTTAATCATTTATGAAACCAATTTTATTGAAGTGATCAGCATATCCCTAGTTGCATACTATTTACAGATGCAGCTGACACAGACCAACATTAGCATTAATTAACATTAGGTCCAATAATCACCTTCCCTTTAGCAGTGGTCTCATCTCTGTCTGGTTCCTTAGGGAAATTCTTGGCTTTTTAGCTGCTAAATGTTCCTTAATCTCTAAAAAGCCACAAGCTAGCATGCCTTGTGCAACTGGAAACACGCCTGCAGGAAACCAAAACACTGAGCTGAAAAATGCTAAAGTGATTTGGAGGGCTGAGGGGACTGCAGAGGCAGGGGATTTTTTTTTTCTACTAGGAAATCCTTCCACACCACACATAATATTTTGACCTATTATTGTTATTATAGATATTAAATAGCAATAATAGGGTTTAATTTTATCATTTTTTCCGGCTTTTTTGTTAACATATGCTGTCCCATCTTTCTTGAGTCTCATCTGTTTTTCTTTCTCCATCCTTTTCCTCTCCAAGTTGCTGCGTTGCTCTAAAATATTATATTAGAAGAAACCTGCAAGGCTCTTGATAAATATTCTGCCAGAAGGCTTCAGATAGCTGTTTGGAGAGCCCATAAAAACAACGCCATGGGCAGGAGTCAACACACCCTGGTATGACTGCACTGTGGTTCACCTCACCTGACTCCAGTTCAAAGCATTATTAGTAACAGACTCACAACACTTATGTTTTTATGTACATGTGAAATCTCCTTTCTCAAAGTAATTGCCATTGTCCGCAAGGTATCTTGTTTGTTTTTTTCCCACCAGTGGGTAACTATGAGATTTCAAAAATTACCCATAAGACTCTTTCTTTGTTTCTGTCTTTTTGTTATGTGCTGGATTTAAGTTGAGAAAAAAACCCTCAGGAACAACAGTGTAGGTTTGAATTGAGCTCATATTAGAGTCAGGAGACACAACAGCAATAGTCTTGAAGTGTTTGAGAGCCAAACAAGACAAAATTGCCAAAAGGAACCAAACTCATACTAATTTAGAATATATATATATATATATAGTATATATATATATATATATATAGTATTGTAAGCAGCAACAGATAACACGGAGACATCAGTGATGCAGATATCGTAACAGAAATGTGGAAATTTTCTCCAACCTCACTGTGCCAAATCACACTGTTACAGATTCACCCAGTAAAAAATAAATAAATAAAGCAGATTGGAACGAATAGTTTGTGCAGTGAACTGATCTCTCAGTATTTGCCTCATTTCTTTGTCTTCTTTCTCACCAAACATTTTTTTTTTCTTCACCATGCAGACTTTTACACTTTCCTTATGGTTCATACTTTCTTATTGTTTTCACCCCTCTCAGCTTCCTTTCGGTCTCGTTGTTGCTCATTTTATCCTCATACTTATTCATCCTCTCTCACACACAAACAGGCTAGTGTAGCAGATGCAGTTGACGTTCTGCACCACCGAAGCATAACAGTGTAGTTAGCCTGCTTGGCATGAAACAGAATGCCTCAGCACAGAACACAACAGAGCACAGCAGGGCTGAGCGCTTTGTGGAGCAGAGGGGGCATCTCACGTACTTGACATGTTGTGAGTTCAAGTCCAGAGCATAACCTATTGCTTTACATTTCTACCACTCTCTTACACACACACACACACCTGTTTTGTTTTCGATTCTTACACGAAATTATCCAAGTCAGCTGCAGCATGCAAGAGGACATGCACTATAAAACCTACAAATATCTTCACAGCTATTGGAGGGATTTTTCTTGAAACTGCGTACAGTCCCTGCAGCATAAAGCCACCTGACTGTAATGACTGACTTTTCATCTACTTGATTTAGCATTTGGTGTTTTAGAGGAAGCATTTTAGCAGCTTTTGGGTGTCTTGAAATTTCTGCCTTGATGATCTAATGAGGAACTGAAATCATTTCATCCCTTAACTGACCATATAGTGCTGTGTTTAGCAAATGTTAACGTCTTAACTAAGACAATAACCATTTCTGCTCTTTATCAGCATTTTTGCACGCTGATGCTAGCATTTAGCACAAAGTCATCCCAAATGCACCCTCACAGAGCAGTTAACACAGAGCTGACTCGGAGTATAGTGAGTATTAAAACAGGTGTTAATAATTAATAAAGTTTCTGCTCATTTAATCAGGGTCTCAGTGAACATGGAGACTACCCTAACATGTACAAGGTCAGCTTGTGGTAGCCTGTTGTAGGGCTAAGTCTAATAAAAGGCATTACTATGCATGGGGAGACTTTTAGTCTTGCTTAAAAGGTTTGGTGGGAGAAACAGAACACCTGGGGAAACCCACATTTAACCCTTTTTCATTTCTTTCTGCAGTATCTTCTCTGAAATATTGTGCTTTGATCTGGGATGCTAACCTGTAACATTCAGCGTTTTCTCTCTTCATCTAGTCAAGCACACCTACAGTATATCCTAAGCTATATCTTCCTGTTCTTTGCTTTGCTATAGTTTTTTACTCTCTGCTGTGCTGAAATGTCATCTAAATGTAATTTTTCTTTGCTGTTCCCCCGCCGACCCGGCCTCGGATAAAGCGGATGAAGATGGATGGATGGATGTTCCATACCTTTGGTCTGCTAGGCTGTCCCACGCCATTCTCTTCTGGAGTCCTGATGATGGTAGCATTGCTGCAGTGCTCAGCTCAGCACGCTTGGGTGATTGTAACTATAAAATTATTTAATGAGCAGTTTGGAGCCATGCCACAACCATTTCAGAACACTCAAAAGTGTTTAACACCAACTCAGATTTAGTGAACCAGTGACAGTTTTGGAAATGTGCAGTCAGTGACAAAAGGGTTCAGAAGCTGTATAATTACATTTGTTCTGGTAGGGCAGGAGATACACCCAACTTTGCCATCTTCCCAACAGAAAATGTGTATTAATAGTAACAATTACTGTCTTCATCTCAAAAGCAGGTCTGCGAAGAAACAGAAAATAGGTGGTTGTTGAGAAAAACATTACAATTATATCTTTTTAACTCTGCTTTTAGTACCGGATCTTAACACTAGAAGTCCCAGAGAAGAGCCATTTGGCTTTTCTACCTATAAAACCCACCGTCGAGCCAAATGGCTGGTAGGCTTTTAGCTAATATCCTTAATCACCTGTGAACAGCTGCTTTTGTTATGTAAATAAGGTGGGGCCATGCTGAACCACTTGGAGTGGTTAGTTTCCTGAGCCACAAGGAAACTTGTGTTTCAGTTTGCCTTAGGGAGAAATCAACACACATGGGTGTATTTCCTTTGTTGCTGAGATTTATTGATAAAACAGTACAAAAAACAAAAACAAAAAACAACCATTTGTACATATTTACAAATAACAATAAAAAGTGAGTGAGTACATTTCAACATTTTCAGCAATCACTCACAATCCTGGCACTGCCATGGTATCTGTAGTCTGCATTTACCACATGTGTATCTGTAGCAGTGAACACATCGCCCAGTGGCATGATTGTTCTTGCATTTGTGTTTGACCTGACACATGGCTCTTTTTGCAGGGCTAGGTGTGGAGGGTTGTGTCCGAAGCAACTGTTCTTTTCTTGCCTTCTTCCCAGCCATATGAGAGTTAGCCAACTCTCTTGCAAACTCCACCAGGAAGTCCACCCGTCTTTCCTGCGTCCCGTTGCATGCTTGATACAGCACATGTGCATTCAGTGCTGCCATGTCAATCATGTTATAGAACACGCAACTGGCCAGCGCCGTGTTCCTCTGCGACCGTGTACTCCCGCACCATCTGGTCCATCACATCCACGCCACACTTTGTGGTGTTGTAAAGGGTGACAGTGTTTGGCTTCCTTTTGGTGGTGTTATCAGTCTGAACCATGCTGTGCATGCTGCTAAGAATATAGACTGTCTTCTTCCGTTTGGCGCGCATCCCGTCAGCGTGGCAGCAGAGGTTGAAAACACCTAAGAAATAAGATAAATTGTTATTTCCATAGCACTTTTACACACAATGAAACACATAAACATAGAACCACAAAAGACCTGCAGCCTACCTGAGTGGTGAATTCATTGCGATTTGTGTATCTAGCGGATTGAGGAATTTCCCGGCGAATCTTGCTGACTGTGCCGAGGATGGTGGTTTTCCGTCTAAGAAGTTTTTGCGCAAGTGAAAGTGATGTGAAGAAATTGTCCGTGGTAACATTTCTGCCCTTGTCTAGGAATGGTTCCATCAGCCTCATCACTACATTTTCAGACAGTCTCTCCCCACTGGGACGATTGGGGTCCTTGCCAAGATATAGGAGGACATTGCAAATGTACTTGGATTTTAGGTCGCAGGCCACCCAAAACTTGATCCCAAACCTGTCAGGTTTACTTGCAATATACTGCAGGAAACAGCACCGAGTCTTTGATGGGAAGAGCTGTTCATCAACGGTGATATGTAGACCAGGGTTGTAGCACGTGATGCAGTTGGTGACAAATGATCCCCACACACTGGAAACTGCAGCGAACTTATCAGTCTTTGCTCGATCACTGCGGGTGGACCTGTCATCAAAGCGTAGGTGTTGCATGATGTCTTGGAAGCGGTTACGCGGCATAGTTCCAATGATCTGTGGGTTTCCCAGGTTTGCTGACCAGCAGTCACGTAGTGATGGAACCCTAGTAACCCCCATAAGAAGATCAAGATCTTTGATCAAGATCAAGATCAAAGACTCGGTGCTGTTTCCTGCAGTATATTGCAAGTAAACCTGACAAGTTTGGGATCAAGTTTTGGGTGGCCTGCGACCTAAAAAAATCCAAGTACATTTGCAATGTCCTCCTATATCTTGGCAAGGACCCCAATCGTCCCAGTGGGGAGAGACTGTCTGAAAATGTAGTGATGAGGCTGATGGAACCATTCCTAGACAAGGGCAGAAATGTTACCACGGACAATTTCTTCACATCACTTTCACTTGCGCAAAAACTTCTTAGACGGAAAACCACCATCCTCGGCACAGTCAGCAAGATTCGCCGGGAAATTCCTCAATCCGCTAGATACACAAATCGCAATGAATTCACCACTCAGGTAGGCTGCAGGTCTTTTGTGGTTCTATGTTTATGTGTTTCATTGTGTGTAAAAGTGCTATGGAAATAACAATTTATCTTATTTCTTAGGTGTTTTCAACCTCTGCTGCCACGCTGACGGCGTATGCAGCCAAATGGAAGAAGACAGTCTATATTCTTAGCAGCATGCACAGCGTGGTTCAGACTGATAACACCACCAAAAGGAAGCTAAACACTGTCGCCCTTTACAACACCACAAAGTGTGGCGTGGATGTGATGGACCAGATGGTGCGGGAGTACATGGTCCTATAACATGATTGACATGGCAGCACTGAATGCACATGTGCTGTATCAAGCATGCACCGGGACGCAGGAAAGACGGGTGGACTTCCTGGTGGAGCTTGCAAGAGAGTTGGCTAACTCTCATATGGCTGGGAAGAAGGCAAGAAAAGAACAGTTGCTTCAGACACAACCCTCCACACCTAGCCCTGCAAAAGAGCCACGTGTCAGGTCAAACACAAATGCAAGAACAATCATGCCACTGTGCGATGTGTTCACTGCTACAGATACACATGTGGTAAATGCAGACTACAGATACCATGGCAGTGCCAGGATTGTGAGTGATTGAAATGTACTCACTCACTTTTTATTATTATCTGTAAATATGTGTACAAATGGTTGTTTTTGTAGAAATATTTTTGGTTTTTTGTACTGTTTTTATCAATAAATCTTTTGGAGATTTATTTTCCTGGATGATTGAGAATGCATCAAGACGAACACAAAATGAAGTTCACAGCTTTTAGCAGTTCCCCCTCCCCACACACAAACAAAGAGGCAGTTTGCAGTTAGAAATCCGCAATCATTCACACACCCCACTCCCTCCACAATTCTCAGGTAACGACCCAATTTACATATGAATTGATGCTAAAAGACTAGCCAAGTTAGCTTCCACTTAGCTGACAGAGGGTTAGAAAAGCCTGGGACTTCTAGTGTTAAGTATTTACAAGTAAATGTAGTACAATGAGCACCAGAGCTTCCAGTTGTGGATCTTGGCTTGACACCTATCACTACCATTACTCCTCCTTCTCATAATAAACACTAGGAAACCACAAAACTGCATACCTCATATTTGCATATGTTAGAGTAGGCTAAATTATTTGAAAATGCACTGAGCTCTTTCCTGTCAATGTATATTTAAAAAATAAAAATCAATATCTTTCCATTGATTTTTTTTTCACCAAATGTATTTGAGAAAGACAGCAGAGTGCTGGTGTGCTTTCACTGAATCATCACTTTCTAATTTGGGAAGCAACACATCTGCTGCTAATTAACTAGACTGATTGAATCTGGGTTTTCACAGGCACACGCATGCGTGCTCGGACAGACGCACAAACGCATACACACTGACTAATGATCTTTTCAGAAGGCAAATATTCACTCTGGCTAGTGACTATTACAGTGTCTGTGGTGGTGATTTTATCAAAGGAATGAATACAATAAACAACATAAAGGGACAAATATGTACTAAGCCGCAATAATCCATGAGACTGGGGATGAGAAGGGTACATACACAGTCACATGGAACCTGAAATCACTGAAAGAATCACAGATTACACTTGACCTTCAAGTATTTAACTCAGGGAGCAACACTTCACTGGCACATATTGACTTATTCGTCTTTCTGCTGCTCTTTTTAGATGTCGCCATAGCCAATCTCTTGCTTCCATCTCAACCTATCCCTTCTGCATGTCCTCCTTCACTACATCCATGAATCTTTCGGAGGTGTTTCTCCAGCCTGGCAGTTAAACATCCTTTGTATAATATAATAGACCAAGACAGACTTTTAATTCATTTGAAAGCCTGATGCTTAGCCTTGTCCACCCCAGCTGTAAAACTCAGAAACCAGTCTTACTTGTTATTATCTATCGTCCACCTGGGCCTTACACAGAGTTTCTCTCTGATTTCTCAGACTTTTATCTGATTTAGTGCTCAGCTCAGATAAAATAATTATTGTGGGTGATTTTAACATCCATGTAGATGCTAAAATGACAGCCTCAACATCGCATTTAATCTGTTATTAGACTCAATTGGCTTCTCTCAAAATGTAAAAGAACCCACCCACCACTTTAATCACACTCTAGATCTTGTTTTAACATATGGCATAGAAACTGAACATGTAACAGTGTTTCCTGAAAACCCTCTGCTGTCTGATCATTTCCTGATAACATTTACATTTACAATAATTGATTACACAGCAGTGGAGAGTAGACTTTATCAAAGTAGATGTCTTTCTGAAAGTGCTGTAACTAAGTTTAAGAATATAATCCACCCACTGTTATCATCTTCAATGCCCTGTACCAACATAGAGCAGAGCAGCTATCTGAACGCTACTCCAACAGAGGTCGATTATCTTGTTAATAATTTTACCTCCTCACTACGTGCGACTCTGGATACTGTAGCTCCTCTGAAAACTAAGGCCTCAAATCCGAAGTACCTGACTCCGTGGTATAATTCTCAAACACGTAGCCTAAAGCAGATAACTCGTAAGCTGGAGAGGAAATGGCGTGTCACAAATTTAGAGGATCATCATTTAGCCTGGAGAAATAGTTTGCTGCTTTATAAGAAAGCCCTCCATAAAAGCCAGAACATCTTACTATTCGTCACTGATTGAAGAAAATAAGAACAACCCCAGATTTCTCTTCAGCACTGTAGCCAGGCTGACAAAAGTCAGAGCTCTACTGAGCCAACAATCCCTTTAACGTTAACTAGTAATGACTTCATGAACTTCTTCACAAATAAAATTTTTATCATTAGAGAAAAAATTACCAATACTCATCCCACAGATGTAATATTATCTACAGCTACTTTTAGTACCATCAATGTTAAGTTAGACTTTTTTCTCCAATTGATCTTTCTGAGTTAACTTCAATAATTAATTCCTCCAAACCATCAACGTGTCTTTTAGACCCCATTCCTACAAAACTGCTCAAAGAAGTCCTGCCATTAATTAATGCTTCAATCTTAAATATGATCAACCTATCTCTAATAATCGGCTATGTACCACAGGCCTTCAAGGTGGCTGTAGTTAAACCTTTACTTAAAAAGCCATCTCTAGACCCAGCTGTCTTAGCTAATTATAGGCCAATCTCCAACCTTCCTTTCATATCAAAAATCCTTGAAAGAGTAGTTGTCAAACAGCTAACTGATCATCTGCAGAGGAATGGCTTATTTGAAGAGTTTCAGTCAGGTTTCAGAGCTCAGCACAGCACAGAAACAGCTTTAGTGAAGGTTACAAATGATCTTCTTATGGCCTCTGACAGTGGACTCATCTCTGTGCTTGTCCTGCTAGACCTCAGTGCTGCATTCGATACTGTTGACCATAATATCCTATTAGAGCGATTAGAACATGCTGTAGGTATTAAAGGTACTGCACTGCAGTGGTTTGTATCATATCTATCTAATAGACTCCAATTTGTACATGTAAATGGAGAGTCCTCTTCAGACACTAAGGTCAATTATGGAGTTCCACAGGGTTCAGTGCTAGGACCAATTCTATTTACATTATACATGCTTCCTTAGGCAGCATCATTAGAAGACATAGCATAAATTTTCACTGCTATGCAGATGACACGCAGCTCTATCTATCCATGAAGCCAGGTATCACAGACCAATTAGTTAAACTGCAGGAATGTCTTAAAGACATAAAGACCTGGATGGCCGCTAACTTTCTGCTTCTTAATTCAGATAAAACTGAGGTTATTGTACTCGGCCCTGAAAATCTTAGAAATATGGTATCTAAGCAGATTCTTACTCTGGATGGCATTACCTTGGCCTCCAGTAACACTGTGAGAAACCTTGAGTCATTTTTGACCAGGACATGTCCTTCAACGCACATATTAAACAAATATGTAAGACTGCTTTCTTCCATTTGCGCAACATCTCTAAAATTAGAAACATCCTGTCTCAGAGTGATGCTGAAAAACTAGTTCATGCATTTATTACTTCCAGGCTGGACTACTGTAATTCTTTATTATCAGGATGTCCTAAAACTCGCTGAAAAGCCTTCAGCTAATCCAAAATGCTGCAGCAAGGGTACTGACAGGGACTAGAAAGAGAGAGCATATTTCTCCTGTTTTGGCTTCCCTTCATTGGCTTCCTGTTAAATCCAGAATTGAATTCAAAATCCTGCTCCTCACATACAAGGTCTTAAATAATCAGGCCCCATCTTATCTTAATGACCTTGTAGTACCATATCACCCTATTAGAGCACTTCGCTCTTGCACTGCAGGCCTACTTGTTGTTCCTAGAGTATTTAAAAGTAGAATGGGAGGCAGAGCCTTCAGTTTTCAGGCCCCTCTTCTGTGGAACCAGCTTCCAGTTTGGATTCGGGAGACAGACACTATCTCTACTTTCAAGATTAGGCTTAAAACTTTCCTTTTGCTAAAGCATATAGTTAGGGGCTGGACCAGGTGACCCTGAATCCTCCCTTAGTTATGCTGCAATAGACGTGAGGCTGCCGGGATTCCCATGATGCATTGAGTTTTTCCTTCCAGTCACCTTTCTCACTCACTATGTGCTAATAGACCTCTCTGCATCGAATCATATCTGTTATTAATCTCTGTCTCTCTTCCACAGCATGTCTTTCATCCTGTTTTCCTTCTTTCACCCCAACCGGTCGCAGCAGATGACCGCCCCTCCCTGAGCCTGGTTCTGCCGGAGGTTTCTTCCTGTTAAAAGGGAGTTTTTCCTTCCCACTGTCGCCAAAGTGCTTGCTCATAGGGGGTCATATGATTGTTGGGTTTTTCTCTGTATTTATTATTGTGCTATCTACTGTACAATATAAAGCGCCTTGAGGCGACTTTTGTTGTGATTTGGCGCTATATAAATAAAATTGAATTGAATTGCATTGAATATCTACTATCCCTGTACATGTCCAACCATCTCACTCCTGTTTCTCCAGCTTTGTCTCCATAAATGTCCCCCCAATATACTCATTTCTAATTCTTAACCCTCTTGTCTAAAAATGCTAAAAACCCGTTCCCATCCATACTCATGTGTTTTTATCTCTGTGTGACGTTAAAGATTTTGGTATTCGACCTTTCTCTTCCAAAGACTTGCTGTTTACTTAATGCATTTAATAAAACTTTCAATTTTAGGGATTTTTAGTCACTGCCATCTTTATCTCTGTTTGGGGTATGCTCATGTCCATGTTAAATATTTTTCTTATCTGACACACACACACACTTACGCAGTTTATTTACTTGCTGAGTGTCTAATCTTGGCACAAACACTCTGGAAAGAACATCTTCATCAACACTTTGTTATCTGTCTGAGTGCTTTAACAGCTTCACCCCATATACATACCATTTTACATTGTAAATACATAACAATTACCTGCAAATGCAGACACATGTTAGTGTTCTGCATACTTACTTGTGCATTTACAAGGATCATGTTAATATCATCAAATATGTAGTGAACTGGAACGGATGCAGAAATAAAGCATCAGGTGAGTCAAATGTAGGTTTTAGAATTTACTATGTTTTCTCGTTATCCAGTAGGACCAGGGCAATTAAAGATCTTTATAGGTCGTACTATCACTGTAATTCTTTGTTCTTTGACTTTTTCCTACTTCAAACAAAATTTCTAGAGTTCATATTTCTGTCTTTCTGTCAGTGTTTCCAGCGATGTAGCTGGAAACACTGATAAACAGACAGTTGCCAAGAAAACAAAGTCTTTGAAAACACCTAGATGTACCAAGATCCAAGAAAGACAGTGACCCAAGAGGAGATTCTAGACCACCAAGAGACCACCACCACTTATCAAGTTACAGAGAGGATTCCCTGGGCTTGACTGTGAGATCCTAAAAATCTGTATCAGGAATAATCTTCTCCACTCTTCAAGTGTGGAAAGAATATATGTACATGAAGCACATAACACACATCCCAAAAAGTTGATTCTGTTCATCTGGATGTAGGGTTTAAGTATACTTATTACCCACTGAAAACACTACATCCAGATGAACAGAATCAACTTTTTGGCATTTCCTTATTTGGATGATTGAGCATGCATCAAAACACATAACGCATACAGTTTTCAAACCACTAGAAGACATTGTTGGCATATCTCATGCAAAAGAGCTAAAACCAAACAAAATCGGTAAATATTTCATATCAGAATTTTAAATACACTGCTTGACTCAAATCCTGACAACAGTTAATTTAGAAACTTCATATTTTTATTAGTTTTGAAGCTGTCAAGACCACATCTCAGCCTTTTGTGTTTTTCTCAGAACCAGTTTGAAACAAGGACTTTCACTCAAGAGGTAAGTAAAACTGAACTTTTATATTGAGTAACACAATGTTTTAAATAAAGCTTTATGCAAATAGGTCAATACTGCTGTGGCTGCCGTCAGGGTGGAGAGGAGTGTTTGGTTTCATTTATGAAGTCTGTATCAATGGTTTCCTTAGAATTTACAAAAATGCATTTGAACAATCCACCAGACTTTCAGAACAATTTTTGTTGGACAGACAATACCAAAGACGAATGACTTGAAGTTCTCTGTGTATCAAAGTATTCAAGAGTCAAATATTACCCCGTCTGTCTGAAAGCTAAAGTTTGTTTGAAAGTGGACCATGCAACAGGACAATGATCCAAAGCACGTCAGCAAATCTACAACAGAATGACATCAAAGTGTACTAGTAGCCCAGCCAGACCTCAGCCCCATTGGGCTGCAATGGCAGCACCTGACACTTAAATGCACTAAGGCAAAAGTGTAAAGAATGATGGGCCCAAATTCCTGCACAATGATGTGTGACATTTTTAATATCATACAGAAAGCGATAACTTCAAGTTATTGCTGCTAAAGACGGTTTTATAAGTTTTTGAATCGTGGGCTATACTTTGTTTTTCACAGACTACATAGTGATGTGAAAACTATCTCTTTCAGTGTGCAGACCCTGTCCCCTCAAAGTAAACAGCTCCTTTTCAAGATCACAGTAATAAGACCCTGTGTGATGTTCCGTTTACTGGCATTTTCTGATGAAAGCCTCGCTCCAAACATCCTGCACAGCAGACTTTCCCCATGGTAACACATGCAACCACTGCAGGGACATGCATATTCAACCCAGAAAGAAAGTGCTACTGCCACATTATTTATAAATGTGATTTCTTTATTTTATTATTTACAAGAGCAGTCTGTTCTAATTACGTTGTTTTTAATTTGTTTTTCTGACTAGTGAGTAAAAGTGTGCTATGTCTTTTATATCGTGCATGATTGATTACAGTCATTCTTTCTTTCATTTTTCAGTGAGCGCTAGTCTCATTACACATCTTGTTTCCTTTTTGCATGACATGCTCAAAGCACATACTCAGAATAAGACAACAACCTGGAAACGCATGAAGCAATTTCTGTTCTTACCTTCATCTTGTGACCATAGCAAAGTGCTGCTGGTCGGTGACTGTGGTGATTTTAATCTAGTGCACTAAGAGTCCCTGCTTCAAATACCAATGGGTTGGATATGAGAAAATGTGGGTTTGCATCATCTCCCAATCTGAAGTTGTCCTGATTTAAGAGAAGCAAAAAATAGAGCAAATTCTAAAGAAGGAACTCTTTACAGGTTCAGGACATAGAGGGTAACGGAATAAGATTACAAATACATAGAGGACTGCAGATCTTCCTCAACCATGTGCCAGATGTTTTGCTCACATTCAGTGTTAAGTGTTCATAATATTTATGCATCATCACCCAGATCTGAAACACAATGAGAACCTGCAAGTCTTTATATTCATCCTCATGCTGATCTCCCTGCTAAAATTATTTCAGAACATTATGGTAACATACCTGAAGTTGGCAAACTTTCTAACATCCTTAAGCCAGCATGTCGAGTACAACCACTGCCTAGTGTGCAGCAGAACCTGTGGGAAATAAAGAAAAAGAATATGGAAATAAATATTGTTAGAGTATAGTAGTATCTACACATTCGTCATGTTTTTATGTACACCTACCTGTCTCACTAGCAAATCTAAAGGAGTTCAAAATGATGTCACACGTTACACAACTCATCACAGGCCCTTTCATTCAGTCAGTTGTATTTATCCTTAGCAACCAGTTACAGTTCAATCATGCACATGGGTGTAATCAGTGAGCTCCAGTACCTAAGAAGCACCACGACCATGACTGCCACAAAATTAAATTGTAGCTGCTTTTATTTATGCTTTCATTTTTTTCTTTTTTCTTTCCTGCTCTATTTTCAGTGTGTTTTGCGTATTTGATTGCCATGGCAATCATTTCAAAGAAAAAAATTAATTTAAAAAACGGCAGGTAGAGCAAAGTCCAAATTTTGGGTTATTATCTCAAACTTTTAAGTTTCGACTATTATATTAAATTTTGACTTAGGTTTCAGATAATACCCTGAAATTTTCATTTACCAATTCCATTTTTTAATTAAGTGGTTGAAGCAGGCTTCCATACATTCATGTTAAAACCAGAGGAAAAGATCAAATATTAATCAAAATTAAATCAGTTGATTATAAACTGTACAGGGACTCTGCAACCAAATACATGTTAATTCTTTTTTTAACTGTACAATTTTTTAAATTGAATATTTATTTTGGTATTTATTTGTTATACACATGATATACACTTGTAGAGCAAATCAATCAGACTAATAAATGTATCCATACATTGTATTTTAGTGAGATGGGACTGCTGCAGAACTTCTGAATTTTACTTCATTTCCAAAAACTACAAATACTAAAGACAACATGTAAAATGTTGTAACAAACAAATTTGGATTTGTTGGAGCCACTTTAACCCCTGACTGTACTCATTTGCCTGTTTAGAGGTAGAGAGACCCTTTATTATGTAGGCAACAGAAAACAGAGCTTTTTAAAAATTTTCCTTCCTTTTCTCTATTCATGTTCTACTTAACTGAGTCGAGCTGAGTAAATTTACTAGAATTAAATTGTAGATTAAAACAAAGTTTGTATTCCCATCTACTAATATTATTTTATTATAACATTAATGTAGCAGGTTCAGTTAGCTTTGCACAAAAATAGCTGGTACCAACGTTCTCCAAAGAGTTGCTTTTTACTTTCTAACTTTGAGTATTTTTTTCACTTTTACTTGAGTAATGAAGTTGAATCAGTACTTCAACTTTTACTGGAGTATTTTTTAACACTAGTATGTGTTCTTATACGTAAGTACAGAATGTCTGTACTATTGCCACTGCATATTTCTCTAAATCCGTTTGTCCTTAATTTGCTGATCTACTCAAGTCAAGTCCAACTTACAACAAGCTATTTACAAAACACCCCTCTCATCTTTCTCTTAAAAACAAAAAATACCAAAAAGCAATACAGCTTTGAAGTGTCAAGTCATATTCAGAATTTAAGTAAAATATTTCCAGTGTAACATATATGTTACTATGTTAAACACACCCCTCTTTCTCTCTTCTCCTGTCTCTGCTTCATCACTCTGTCTTCTTTCACATATAATGAATGGCCCTGTTATGGTAGTGTCAGGGTCCCTATCCCTCTCTCTGTCTGCACTCTCTCCATCAGTACATCAGGCCATGACCTGGCAGTCTCTCTCTCTCTCTCTCTACCTACCTAGCTATCTGTCGATCTATCTATGATGCTCAGTATGGCTCTGTCCTTATTCTTCTCTCTCTCTCTTTCTGTGGCCACTGGTCTGTTTCTGTCTGACGGTCATGGTGGGGTGGATGTGTCAGGAGAGGCATTCGTGCTGGCTCCATTAAACTGCAACCTTGCTAGTCTGAAGGACAGCACTATAACATCTCTTTCTCCCCATCCCCTTTCTCTAATTCTCTGGAAATAAACAGGCTGCTTAAGAAATTATTTTATTCTCCTGATCTTACACTAGAGATTTCTTTAAAGTTTCCCTCTCTACTAAAATGCAATTAATTAATATCTTTATCACTATACAATAACTTGAATAACTACCCACATCACAATTAATTGGAATTTTTTTTAAATAACTCAAACAGCAATAAGGTGAGCAGGGCACAGTTGCCATAGCAACATGCTCTGATCATGTTAAAAGCATAGCTTTAAGCACTGATAGGGAAAGCATGTTTTTTGCAAATTGCAATGCCCTCCCCCCTGTGGTCAAATGGTACATTTTTTTTGTTTGTTTATTTGTTTTTGACAATGCCACAAAGCTACCATCGTCTCCTCTGTGTGTTTCTGTTTCCGTTCTTTGTCCCTGTGTGCGCCATGAGCATAGTACCTCCTTCAGATCCTTTACTGAAGACAACTGGTACATCTGCTTATCATTATGATATTGGCAGTGTGTCCGCACTGGTGCTTCAGCCAGTCATCTCTCCTTCAGCTATGAGGTATCAGACACTTTAATGTGTTAGTTTCTAATAAATCTATTCAAGTAACTGTCAATGTAACTGTCTCTTTCTGTGCTTTAAGGCAACTCTCTGCTCACCAACCCGCTTACAAGCTCTATGTAACCTTCAACATGCTTGTCCACTCTCTGCCAGCCGCTGGCACGCTGCACTGCTCCCTCACTCCATTATCACCTGTTTCACTCCCTTTCAGCCAGTCCGGCCAGGACACTCAAAAACTGCCAACTTTTCAGTTTGACCTGCCTTTTTTGTGTTTTGCTTCTGAGTTCCAACCTATTGAAGCCTAAAAGAGTGCGATTCATTGCACTAAGTTGGACTCTCCATACATGAAACAGATGCTAAGGTATGGTTTCCATTTTCTATTTTTATTTATTTTTTGTCATTACAGTGAATAGCAAATGCTTTTCAAAATCAAAAGAACATTTTGAGGTCTGAAGATAATATGTGCCAGGTTTGGTGAAACATTCCTATTGTTCATAAATTGAAAAAAACAAAACAAAAACAAAATCAAATATAAATATATCTGGTTCTTTGACCAAAGAAAACCAATTATGCAACATTTTCTTAAAGGGTTTAAAGTTCAAAACCTTGGTAAATGGCCTGCATTTGTATAACGCTTTACTCAGTCCCTAAGGGCCCCAAAGCGCTTTACACTACATTCAGTCATTCACCCAGCTACATTGTAGCCACAGCTGCCCTGGGGCGCACTGACAGAGGCGAGGCTGCCGGACACTGGCGCCACCAGTAGGCAAACATGGGGTTAGTATCTTGCCCAAGGATATTTGGCATGCAGCCAGGAGGCAGCCTGGGATCGAACCACCGACCTTCTGATTAGTGGCTGACCTGCTCTGCCACCTGAGCTACAGCCACCCATAAACCTTCACCCATAAACATTCCGCAATCCAAAATAAGTGTTCCACAAATGGTTCATAGGACTGCCATGAGGTCTAATGGCAGAAGAAGAAAGAATGAAGTAAATGTATAAGCAAAGTTAGATCTACTTTAAAAACTTTCCTGCATTGGCACCAAAGCCCACGAGTGACCTGATGAAGCTAAGGGCCACAGAAGTAAAGTCCACACAGTGAAAGATTGCCCACCATCTGAACAAAGCACTAGCTTTTCCATAGAGACAAGTAACCACCTAGTCACCCAAAAAGACGCTGCATGTAAATAAACTTCTGAGTTACTTATTAGCATATTTCTCCTCTTTTGACATGAGCTGGATAGCTCCCTGAATCACAAAAACTGTTTTTTTTTTTCATTGGAGAACAGTTCAATGTAAAGTTGACAAAGTCAGGTGGAGAGGCCATCATTCTAAAGTCTGGCCTCAAAAGTCTGGTAAGGCATGCCTGAAAAGAGGCCAAAATATAGAGAATTTCAAACTGCATGGACTCAGTTTTTTTCTTTACAACATATGATTTAAGCAATACATTTTCTCCTGCCACCCAGAATGGCACTGAGCTGAAGCTTTTTCCAGTTCCTCTGAGGCATGTGTGTTTCTTTAATTTGCAGGTTTGAGGTGAAGAAGTTCCCCTTTGTGCTGCCAGTTGTCTGTCTCTTTGGGACAGATCCTTTCTTCCAATTTCATTATACCTTAATTTACCAGTGTGACACTGCTGGATAAAGGCCTGCATGAACTGGTTTCTCAGCCCAGTGTATTTCAGTTTCTTTACATATCTACCATGGGTTACTTGTATGTTCAGAATGAGGACACATATTTTGCAAAAAACAAATCTCCTCCCAATGTTTGAGCTTACCTGCAGTCTGTGAAAACTGACTATTTTAAGGATACAACGAAGTGACATATTGAACTTTAGCACTGAGAAATGTATTACTCTAAGTGCCACTAAACTCCTATATTTTATATTTGTCTACCATTGGTTTGAATTTATGAAGTAACCCCAATTTCAAGTCCATTCATTATTTTTATTTTCATTATTATAGTATATTCAATAAACATATCTTGATATTATAGCATGTACTTCATAAGTCAGTGAACAGACTTCAACTGCAATATTCACACCTAGTCACTGCTGTGAAACAGACTTGTAGGTAACTGGCTGGTCAGCGATGGACAGAGAGACCATAGGAAAGAGACAGGATGTTGATTGATGCTTGATCATTGTACAGGGACCTACAGAGTTAAGGGGATTAAAAAATGTGTGACTACCCAGCAGGCATGGCAGTAAGGCTAAATCCAAATTTAGTCTGTTACTATATGATTATTGGAAAGTACCACAAGGCTCCTCTCAGATAAGCTGTTTCTAAAAGCAGGCCATAGCAAAAGACATGGCTGGGAGACCAGTCAGATGAGGGAAGTCTCACTCCCAGGTTGACACACAGAGACTCTTGTCAGTATCTCTTTGCCGTCAGTTTCTAGCATGCAGGGTTGTTTAACAGAATTCAGTGGAAATCCCTTAAAGTCTAAATAGATGCTATGACATCTATTTATCCATAGCTAAGTGTTCTCAGCTGGTGTCATTAATGTCCCCAAACACTTGTACAAAATGAAGGAGACGTTTTTCTTCTGATGTCTTGCAAATAGTGCAACAGGCTATATTTTAACCCAAATCAGTCAAGCAGTTTGTGCCACCTACTCCACCTCCACTTCCATAATGTTAAGTTGAAATTTTCCAGACTTTCCTATTTCAGATTTGACTGTGTAACTGATGCACGGGGAGTAAATAGAGGCAAAGTGTGCTGTTCAAGTACTAGTATGGGAAGAGCTGGGTGTAATGACATATGCACCTTACACCAATAATAACGTACAAAGGAGTCACACACCCTGTTGTTATCTTCTTTGCTACCCCAGTATCTATTTAGCTCACACTAACTTTCTTTACTTTCTTTATTTCCACACTTCTTCCTCTCCCTACTGCCACTAAGTCCAAATGCACTTGTGTCCTTTTGAACCCGTCTCATACTTGTGCCTCGTTTCTAAATTTGGTGACTAAGGATGGAGGAAAAAAGTGCTTACCATGCTGAGCACTGAATTTTACACAAACACACACACACACGTGCTTGACGTATTGTCGACTACTTCGGGATGTTGATCCACAAAGAGTAAAAACACACTGTACAGTATGTGTGTGTGTGTTTGCGACTCCATGCGCATCAGTATGCGTCTAAGAGAGGACAGAGCAAGAGAAATACATGGATAAGTGTGTGTGTAAGAGAGCAGAAGAGTTGGAGTGAGAGAGATCAGACCATGTTGAGTAGAGCTTTTGGCTTTTCTCTCTGAGGATAAAGCTTGTTCCGGCCTTGTGCAGCTGAATCCCGCTGCAGCACTGTCCGTGGTGCTGAATTGGCTGGAGGCTTTTCCGTCTCTCTTTATCTCCTTCCCTCCCTTCCTCCTCCCTCTCTTACACTGTCTCTACTTCTTCTTGTGTTCATCTCAACTCTATCTCAGTTTCACAGGCTTTACTGTTGTGAAACACAGCAAGTTGCCACAGTGGTGTAAAGACGCGGTAAAAATTTCCCACAAAGCAGCAAGGGATAGTATAACTATGTAAAAAATTGATTTAAAATAATTTGGTGGCATTTAAAAATAAATAAATAAATAAAAGTTAAAATTAGCAATCAATAATCACAATATAAGTAGTAATTGTGGCCTCTATGTCACAACACATAGGCTAAACTAAAACTTAGCAAACTCAAAACATTTGTCATTTTCATTTTAGTAAATTAAGCCTTGATGAATGCTCAATAATCCGGGTAAAGAAATTCCAGAAAGTTGATTTGTTGAAAGTTGATTCTGTTCATTCTAATGCTTCCTACTTCCAGATGAATAAGGTCAACTTTCTGGGATTCAGTAAATAAACTTTTGCACATCTGCCCATACAAAGCAAAAACCTCACCTGGTTTAGCTTTGGGCAATCTCCCCTTCAGGCTTGTCTCTCAGCGCACTTCTGAACTTTTAGCAGATCTGCTGCTATTTTCAGATAGCATCCTGCCTGCACTCTCTTCCCCATTTCTCTTCTGCACTGTTCATTGCTTTGGATAGTTGACCTCAGGTATTTAAACTCATTCACCTTCACTACGTCTGCTCCTTGCATCTTCACTGCTACACATGTCCCCTTCTCAGTCACACACATGTATTCAGTCTCGCTTCTTTTGACTTTCATTCCTCTTCTCTCCACTGCATCCCTCCACCTTTCCAGACTCTCTTTCTCCTTCTCCATACTCTTACTACAGATCACAATGCGCCTGCAAACATCATAGTTCACGGTGATACCTGCCCAACCTTATCTTTCAACCTGTCCATCACCACTACAAACAAAAAGGGGCTCAGAGCTAATCCCTGATGTAATCCCACCCTCACCTTTAATCCATCTGTTGCTACTAAGGACACCTCAGCACTGTCTTGCTGTCCTCATATATGTCATGCACCACCATCACATACTTATACTCATACAGTACTACAGCTAAACTTTGTCCTGTATCTCAAAGTAAAATTCAAGTTGGTGGGTTGTTTTGATAAAGTGGAGGAGATCCTGTTTTATTGGAGATACACACATGGAAGTTATCAGAACAGGACTTCGAGGGGGGTAATCTCAAATTAGCAAAGGTGCACAAGGAGATTACTTTGAAGAGGAGATTGGCTACATTTAAATCGGGTATGCCTTTTTTATGCTGTGAGCTTTTCATGCTTTTTATAGTTGGAGTTGCAAAACCTTTTTCTTATCATAAAACATGCCTACCTCAATTTCCCAGAGACGCTTGGTGCTAAATGACTGGTTTTGTCCATACAGCCACATCCCCAAAGCTATGCTGCTTTAAAATAATGTTAAAAAAGAGAAAAGACTAAAAATTGGACTTGTTAAATTGGTTTATCCTCAGTTTTGCTCAGCTAACAAAACTGTGCAATGTAGATATGTTCAATTTGTGGCAACAGAGCAGGACAGAGTGTAACTCTTGGAATGTTTGTTCATATTTTAGAGAAAAACAAGTGTAATGATTAGAATTAGAGGAAGTAAACATCTGTGATTTTTTTATTCAAACTGCGTTGCAAATAAAAGTTAATTATGCATTTTCTTGAGAGAAGTCTGGCCATGGCTTGCCCTCCAGTTCTTTGTTCTTTGAGTCTGAATTTTTCCAACAATTTCCTTCCTTAGGGTTTGTTAGTCACACTCCTCTGGTGGCTTGCCATCATGTAGGCCTACTCTCTATTTAAGGATGAACATGTTGCCAGAGTTTGCGTCAGGATTGTGTTACTCTCTCCATATTTGTCCTTTCCTTTGTTAAAATCTGGTCCGCGCAGATGCTTTTGTAACAGTTTGGTTTGACTCAATGAGGGTCTACAACCAGCTGCTTTGACATTTCGGGGCTTTGTGCAGTCGTGACAACTAAAGGTTATTTTAGTCTAACTTTGTGAAAAATTTGATAAAATAATTGGAGGTTAGTTATCGGAGGACACTGACCAAGTGATGCCCTGCATGTGCAATCCTTGTGGCTTTTATGAGGGAAGCGACGATTCACAGAATTCTACAATGAGCACTCCTCTGTCTCTTGTATCTCTTTCACCCTCTGCCCACTCTTTCTTTCTTTCGTTCTTTCTCGCTTTTTGTTCACTCTCACTCAGCATCACGGCTCGATCTGTATGTGAAAAGTTGTTTGGTTTACTAGTTTATTCACCAGTATTTATACAACTCACTAATGCAACTTGACAGGATCCTTTAGGTCAGTGATAATTCTTCATTTGAGGATTCCAAAATTTGCTAATGCTGTTTAAACCCTGGGGACACCCGGTCTAATTAAAACATTGCTAAAGAAAGAAGCATCTGGGAAAAAAGAGTCTCTAACCAGTAGCCAAAGCAATACTGCTGTAGGCTTATTAAATTCTCCTCACATTTTGCTTTTAAATGCCACCAGGAGTAACTTTTACTACAGTATATAGTTCCCTTATATACTCTTACAGAGCCTCTACACCTCCCCTTTTACTTCCTTTTGGCCAATCGCTCTCAAAAATGCACATATTTATTTGATTTTATAACACTAGCCTTTAGCTTATATTACTCAGTACTTCAGTGGAGGTTAAAGATGAAACAAACTGTTAAGAGTTTTCATTTTTCCTGACCCCTGTCTGATCTCTGCCCATTCTCTAAATCTGTTTATTTCTGCCTTCCTCTGTTATTCTCTTTATCTCTTTATTATCCCCTGTCCTCCCGGCCCCACCACCACTAGCAGCCGCAACCTTGAACTGTTTGGTGTACTGCCAACAACGCACCATATAATTTATCCCTCTTGCTAATCAGATAATTGTAGAACACTCACATTTTATAATCTATGAAATCCTGCAGAATCTGGAAAGTGAGCACACTAATCTGCCTCTGCGCTGGCTCTTTCAGCCATCTCTAATGGTAGCATTCATCACCACAGCTCTTCATCCGCAGTATCCAGGACACCTAACGGAAAGACTTTGATGAATGTGATATTTAATTTTATTAACATAACCCGTTTAATATTATTTATGGTTCATAATTCAGTGTCTGCTCCTCTCTCCCTCCTAGTGGTAATTACAAGTATTTATCAGGCATAAAGCCTTTGACATCACAAATGATGAAAGTAAAGCCCCAGTACGTTCCTGGAGTCATTCCCATCACATGGAGCTTCCTGACTAAAGACAAGAGCTGTGCATCTCATCTCTCTTGCCTCCACTGGCAACCTAGAGTAGCTGCACCCGAGGTATGCTTAGGGTCAAATAGCTTCGATATTCAGGTATAAGTGAGCAGTGTTTGTGCATATGTACTCAGAATGAATATAGTTGTGCTTCTGGATTTGAACTTTGACATACTGGCAGTGATTTTTATTGTTAACAGTGTGGCATTCCAGAACATGAGCAGATAGCCTACCTTTAATAACAACTGATAAAATGTAAGCTTTTTCCTGCTTTGCAGCTGTAACTGCATTCACGTGGCCCTCTTCAAGTCCCTGCTCCACACTTTGAGAACCTATTGACAGTGTGGCTGTCTACTGTATGTCCTGACAGACCCTAAACTTCAGCTACTGCAGGCTGAGGTCCAGGCGATGGCATCACCCACCGTCGTCATAAGGCATCCATCTGTTATCACCAGCTTGTAATCCCGGAGCAGCTACTTGTCAGTAGACAGAGCAGGACACAGATACGGAGGGAAGGAGACAGACAGGAGCGGGGCTGGTGGGCGTATCGCCTCCCGGGAAAAACCGCCGCACAGTGTGAAAGTAACTGCAGGAGGGACTGCTCATCGTGGCGGATCAGAGCGGGTTTTTAACATGAGCTAAAGGACGTTAAATGTGGGGGGTTTTTTCCGCTGCGAGATTTGTTTCTCCTTCCATCTGAAGCTCGCCTTATTCTCTGACCTATAACGCCTCGTCCACCATCCTCGGGCTGCCCGCGGTGTGGTCCTGTGTCTTTCCTCACAGACAACAACGCCGAGAGCAGAGAGGTCAAGACAAAGTCACTTGTGTAGAGGAAAAAGGGGAGCAGCGGTTTCACTGAGCTATGTGATTTTATAGTTTCTGTTTTTTTGGTGGGGAGAGAAGAGTTACAAATTCGTGCACCTATTTTATTTATTTATTTATTTTTTTTTACCTGTGGAAGACCTTGGGACGGATAACACCTACCCACCATCACCCTGACAGGATTTTTGTTTCAGGCGTCTACAGATGAAACACGAAGAGCTGCGAAGGAGTAAGATTGGACCTTAGGACAGCAGAGGCAGCTGCTGAATGGGGAAGCGGAGATCACCCATAGGGGAGACCGGCAAAGGAGTCCAGCGTGGTTTCCTTTACTACACATCGCTTTTCCTCCACTCTTTAGACACGGGAACCCAGCGATACTAACCTCCAGCGTTTGTGCATTTTCCTTCAAATGACCGATTAACGGAGTCTAAACAGAAACAGGGGGGAGCTCGTATGGAGTCCAAATGAGCGCTCAACGCAGCGGTGCGCCGGTTTAACGGCGTTTCCCCCCCTCTCTCTTACAGTCCTGTCCCAGCGGATCACTAGCGGACAGTGGATAGCTGTAGGTTATAGACTGCGACCCGTAAAGGGGTTTTGATGCAAACTCAACGGGAACTAAATTGAAACGCTTGACTTGCCCCGTCTCCCCTCCAGCAGCCCCGCAGCGCGGTTAGCCTTGCGCGGTGTCAGACAACAACATAAAAAAGTGGATATATTTTCTTATTGGGCTTGAAAATTATTCCGATCAGAAAGGGGATTATTTAGTATTTTCTTTCGAGTTCTTCACCTGGCTTGAAAAGGGAGCAAATAACCAGAGGAGACATAGCCTCAACAACAGGAGGAGGAGAGGCAGACGCGCAGGTATGATAGTGTCTTTATCTACTTTTCCCCTCTGTCCGATTATCGCACCATTTCCTCTTCCCGTTCCCTCCACCACCTTCCCTCGTCTGCATGTTCTCCTTTTTAAAAAAAAAAAAAAAAAAATGCCGCATCGCTTTTTAGAGGTTGGTTTGTAATTTTAGAAGAGTCGAGTTGAGTACATAGACAGAGAGACAGAAGAGATGGCAGATGGGAAGATAATGGCGCTGGCGGGTTTTTTTTCTCCCCTACGATTCAGAGACGGTGATATCCTCTCTCCAGATTAAAGACAGGAGGAAAAGAGAGACGGTGAGACGAGAAGGGATGATGTTGCTGAGGGGTAAAGTGTGAAGTAACATGTGTCAAACAGATAAGGAGATATGTTAAGAGACCGTGGCAGGATATGGGGTAAAAAGAGAAGTCTGAGAGTTTAAAGAGGGAAAGGGTGACTTGGTTGTGAAAGAAAGGCAGAACTGAATAACCGAACCGTTGTGGAGACGAGAACAAACAGGGAGAGAAGTGAGACAGGAGGGGCTTAAAGGGATCTGATAGGGGAAGAGGGCAGAAGAGAGGGTGCTGAGATGGAATACAGAGAAGGAGCAGGAAGAGGAGATGGGCTGGGTGATAGGGGAGGGGGAGAAGGCAGGGCATAATAGCCAGAGAGAGGGAGTTCTGCTGGAAAGGTGAGTAGAGAGAATATAAGGGGAAGGGTGAAAGTAATGGAATCAAATAGAATGGGGGGGGGGTTGGTGAGGTGAGGAGGGGTTAGCTTGCCGGTGCAGGTGGTGAGAAGGACCAAGACGCTGTGCAAGAGGAGTGAGGAAAGATAGAGCTCAAGAAAGCTCTAAAAATATGGAGGCCAAGTGTAGAACACTCTGTCAATCTATGCTGGAGACACTATGTGGTATTATCCAGTGGATTGCTGCGCACTTGCCATTGCTGCACCATGGAGACAGAAAGATATAAAGAGAGGAGGAGAAACCAGAAAAAAAGGCAGGAAGGACAGATTTAGGAGGGCAATAATTTAAGTTGCTGTGTCAGCTCATCAGCTCCTCTTTACCTGGTAAATTCGTCCTATCCCTAACTGCTTCATTTGCATTTTGATTGGGTTTTGCAATGGCTCTAAGCCACCTTAAAACACATGTAAACACAAATGCAAGAATATACAACATTTGCAGGGAGGGCTTTTCTGGTTTTCCTGTCTTCATTGGAATGTGTATACCTGTGGCTTAGCTGAAGCTTTTTTTTGTTCTGATAATTCAATCTTTCCTGCCTACGTTGTGTCATTCTTCCTGGCTCGTGTTAGTGCAGCGTGTTTGAATGTGGCTCAAATTGCTGTCTAGGCAGAATATTTTGAAAAATTCAGTTGATGATGATATTTTAATGCCTTTCAGATCACAGTGAAGTTCTTTATGCATATGATCAGTATTAATCAGCATGCTGGCACACAGTGGGGCATGTTGGAAGTTAATGGAATCATGAAGAGCACTTGCTGTCAGCATACTGTACCACTGATCATGACCCACTTTAGACTGCAGCGGTAAAATTCTAGTAGAGAACAAAGATTTTGTTGAGATTAAACTTTTAAGCCTTAAACATGGCAAGTATAAACAAAGAACATTTAAAGCTGACTTTTTTCCACAAACTAACACAAACATACTCTTCATTCATCCTTTTGTATAATAGGAATTAAAACTGGTGTACAGCGAGGGGACCTAGTTGATCCCCTGGTGAATTTGTAAGTTTGCTCACTTAGAAAGAAATGAACAGTTTCTAGTTTTTATGGCAGTTTCATTTGAATGGAGAGAGACAGGATGTCAACTAAAACTCCAGAAAAAAAATCCTACATTGCATAAAAGTTATAAATTGATCTGCATGCCATTAAGAGAAGTAATATTTGATTCCCTACAACCTAGCCAGAATTCTGACTTGCATAGTCAGTCAACTGCACATAGTCATGAGCTCAATTCATTATACATAAAGTGCATGTGTCCACAGAATCAATTTCTTTAATTCCAACCTCTCCACCATCATGTGCAAGACCAAAGAGCCATCAGAGGACATCAGGGACAAAATTGTAGATCTGCACAAAACTGGAATGGGCTACAAGTCCATCAGCAAGAAGCCTGGTGAGAAGGTTACGACTGCTGGTGCGATTATTCAGAAATGAAAGAAATATAGAATGACCATTACTTCCCCTAGGTGTGGAGCCCCATGCAAGATCTTGCTTCACGGGATGAGGATGATAATGAGAAAGGTAACGGACCAGACCAAAACTACACAGGTTGTTTGTGATTTGAATACAGTTGGGACCACAGTCACCGAGAACACCACTGGTAACACACCACAGCGTAATCAATTGAAATCTTGCAGTGCCCACAAGAGCACCCTGCTGAGAAGGCACATGTACAGGCTTGTCTTTAGTTTGCCAGTGAACATCTAAATAATTTGGGAGAAAGTACTGCAGTCAGATCAAACCAAAATCAAGCTGGCTTTGGCTTCAACTTGAGTCACTGTGTTTGGAGGACAGGAAATGCTGAGTATGACCCAAAGAACACTGTTCCAACAGTTAAGCATGGAGGTGGGACCATTATGCTTTGGGGCTATTTTTCTGCTGAACATAAAAGACGACTTCACCGCCAAAGTGGCCAAAATCTTGGATGGAAACCTCCTTCCCTCAGCCAGAACACTGAAAACAAACAGGCAATAAAGGAGTGGCTAAAGAAAAAGCACATTCAGGTCATGGAGTGGCCTAATTAGCTTCTAGATCTAAATCGTATAGAAAATTTGAAGCTTCAAGTTGCCAAGCAGCAGCCAAGAGTTTCTGTAAAGAGGAGTGAGCCAAAATCCCTCCTGTCATATGTGTAAAACGGGTGACTAACTACAGGAAACATCTAAATTCTGTGCTTGCCAACAGCAGCTTCTCCACAAAGTACTAAGTCATGTTTTGCTTGGGGATCAAATACTTATTTTTTTCAGTGGCATGTAAATCATTTTACTTATATGGTGTTTTTTCTGTTGATTTTTGATTGTATATATATATCTTTCTCCATTAAAATTAAACTACCATAAAAATTAGAGATTGTTAATTTTGTTTAGAATCTAGCAAACGTACAAATTCAGCAGGGGATCAAATAATTATTTCCCCCACTGTAGGGCTAAAATATGCTGTCATTAGCTACTTCCTGTTTCTATATATTACTGTCATGTCACAGCGAGCACACCACATCTTAGGGCGTAGTTATAGCTTATATTCGTGCCAAGCTCTTGTCTGAGATATACGATTAATGCAAGTTTATATCCCTCTTATGAATACTATACATTGAAAAACAGACAGTTCTCACACTGCCATGGAAACAGGAGAGTTCACACAGGCGGTTAAGAAAAAATAAAATTGGATGAAAGCCATCTGTTTTATTTTCATTTCTTAACGGCAAGAAGCACAGGTTTATGAAAATATGACATTTTCACTTGAAGCAGTTAAAAATATAAACTATTGTGTCCTGGAATTACTGGAGATATATGTGAATGTATGAATGTATATTTATTAATATAGGTTATCTTCCCAAAAGCAGTTGCTCTGAGTCCATGAATGATGTTGTTGGTTGGTTAAAAAAATTGACTGTTTAATGATCATAAACAGACCAATTTGCACTCTGAAGTCAGAGAATCCATGACACTACTCTGAATATTAATATATTTATTCATGTGAGAAAAGCTTTTTGTTTTCACGAGTGGAAAACCAATTTAACTGTTTTGGTTTGGGTATTTTGAAAAAACACCTTTACCCATTTGTGAGTCAGAAAATCAGAATGCATGCAAATGCCTTCGTTCGTTAAGTGCAGCGGAGACCACACTGATTGCTGAAAGCGAGAAATAAATGACAGACCACAGGTTCATTGGATTTAATTTCATAAAGTAAAAGTAATCATTTTATTGGTCATTACGGTGTTGCAGTATAACATCTGTTTCATCACAGTCCCAGGCCTTCTCAGTATACAGATAATAAAAATGGTAAATATAAAACTAATACCATAGATGCCCCCAACCACAGAATTTTATATGGTCTCAGTATAAAGCACCAGAAGGCGACTGTTCTTGTGGATTGGTGCTCTATAAATAAACCTGAATTGAACTGAATTTGGTTAAAGTTAAAGACAGAGGAAAGTGTGATGACTGCCTATATCATAGGGTATCAAGATGTCCCTACAATGGTACTGCATTTTGGCTAGATTTTAATTTACCACTTTATTAGAAGATTCACGCTAGAATAAAAGAGGTATTTGCTACACAAAGTATTTGGTAAAGAAATAGATGTAAAGCAGTAAAGAGCTTCACAAAATGGCTCTTTTGTATCAGAGAATGGGATCCATTAGGCCTAAGAACATTTGGAAAGCCTACGTGCACTGTCTGATTTTTTTAATTCCATTCATGTGTTTAGGGAACCAACAAAAAGTCTTCGCCACACATGGACTTGGTCCAAAATCACTACCTACTCTATGTACTACCACTGTGTAGTGGCGTACACAGTCATTTTGCTTTTTCTAGAACTGTGTGATGAAAAGTAGTGTACAGCTGATCTCTATCCAAGCGACTGGCAAGACATTGCTTACCATTATGCCGGCCTCAGATAATCAAGAGTAAAGAAAGTGCCACATTACAACTGCTATGTGTAATGTGGCTATATGCTTATCAACTGCTATGTGAGTAGTACTACGAGTATTGGATTTACTAATTTTTAAATTTTTGATTTTACTAGAAGAATGTTTGTCATCATTAATTTGTTTAGCTGATTCATTTGACGAGTTTCAATTACGCAATTTTGCAAATAACTCACTATGTAGTCCTCTACATAGAATGCCACAAAGACTGTAGAAATTACTACACGACTGAATGATTTTGGACAGAACCACGTTCTCTTTTAAGTCCACCTTGGACAGTTTTGTGCTTGGTGGTGGTTTTGCACTTGCTAGAAAATTCAGCATCTTTACAGCTCACTGAATTAATGATGTTATATATTATGTTATATTTGTCGTGCTGTGCGCCTAATATATCATGTTCTTTAATGCAATTTGAATGCAATCTGTTGCTATGCACTGGGTCTTGCATGGTTGACTCCACAGTCTGATGCATAAACAGCGTTTATGACATATTAATTAATTGTATTTTAGAACAAAAAAATCCCTCTCAAAACTATTTTATGTTATCTTATTTAGTTATCTATCAATTTTTAGGCAACATTGCTTCACTTGCACTTAACTTCCACCACAATTTCCTGCTGTAGAGAATTTCATCTCTACAGCAAAT
The DNA here is from genome assembly GCF_013358895.1 of Oreochromis aureus. Classification (NCBI taxonomy): domain Eukaryota; kingdom Metazoa; phylum Chordata; class Actinopteri; order Cichliformes; family Cichlidae; genus Oreochromis; species Oreochromis aureus. The sequence continues at coordinate 21,983,137 of NC_052955.1, forward strand.
TCATCTGATCTATATCTCTGCAAGATAGCCATGAAGCATATTTCTGAAAAATGTAAATAGCAGACTTTGAAATGGCTTTAGTAAAGACAGTGGATTTGCATGTTGTGTGTAAACAGTTCTGAGGCAAATATTTCCTACATAGTGGAGGGGCCGACACTTGTGTCCCTTCTTGATCGCTCTGATTTATTTGGGTTGTAAAAGCTTCTATTATGCCATTACTTTTAACCACAGTAGTCAGATGTGTACTGTACAGTAATTCAGGTGATTATAATTCAGATAATCAAACAGGTGGGTCTTTCTTTCAGATTGAGAGCACCAGAGGTGGATGATTGATGGGAGACATGTGACTATAAAAAACACCCCATAACACTGCTGCTTCTGCCAGCTGACAATGCAGGGTTCTTGATCATGTTTACAGTTTATTGAACCATGCTGAGTCCAAGCTGGAAAATGGAAAGCTTGATTTGGCGAGGAAGGAGTGGATCGAGGTTTTCAGCGTGGACAAGAATCTGTCTCAGTCTTGTGTATTTTTACAGCAGCACAATCAGGTACTGTCTCTATTAATAAAATCATACGATGCATTACAGCAGTGATGAATACTGAATGACAATAGTGCTCCATTAGTGTGAGTCCGACTTTTCATGCTCATAATTTATCAATTTATGATTAGCTAGAAAAGCAATCAAAACCCCGCTCAAAATACGGTAACTTGGAACAATAAACCCATTTATTTTTTGGCATCATATAAAATACCTCTCATTCTGTCAATGTCAGATTGAAAAATGAAGCTGAAGAGAAGTGTAAATTCTGGAGGAGTGTAAGACCAACTGATTGATGCCTCTGTGTGAAAAAGTCAGCAGAAAATAAATGGAACTCACACAGAGAAACTCACTGAGTTTTAGAGACCGCAGAAAATCTGTTTCATCACTGTAGGGAAGCAATGTGTACATCTATAGGGTACAAGGAAAACACATGTAGTGGTTTTTGTAATGTTTACATTGTTGAATAGGAGTTTTAAAAAGGAGTTGCACTCCATTGGATTATGTGCAGTAGCTGACTTTTATTCAGCAAGGCAGGTAAATTAAGACCAAATTCTTTGTTTGCATAAAGAAGACAAACGAGAACGAAACAAAGAAGGAAAAACGAACCGGAAGAAGAATGACAGAAACTTAGGGAGAGAGGAGGAGATGGAAAAAAATAATGAATATTTTACAATAAAGCTGTAGGTGTTAAGACTGCGATATGGCATCGTGCTGTTTTATAGTTTTATGTCTTTGTGATGTATTCAACACAGTGACATGCTGTCCGCTACGGCAGGGGTTTAAATGTCTACACAGTCTGTGCGTGTGCGCTCGTGTCTTTGTGCGCGCACGCCTGTACATGCGCATGGCAACAGATGCTGGTTCAGTGGCGCCATCCCACCTCACCAGGGAGGAACAGGAGAGAGATGCTGCTGAAAGGAGAGAGAGGTGAAGAGAAGGAGGGTGGGGGGGGGATGGTGCCAGGAGAAAGAGAGGGAGAGCAAGAGGGAGCTGTGTGCTGAATGCCAAGCAGCATGGTATTAGAATGGTGCTGTGTTGAGCAGGCAGGCAGTGGGATACAATATTGCTCAGCTAAACCAGGCATCCTGTAAGCCACAGTAAGTTTTCTAACTTTGTCTACAGCAGGTACAACATGGGCTATTTTGCTGATTTATTGTGACTATGTAAATCAAGTGTGTCAGTGTAGAAAATGTTAACCTTCTTCCATACCCTCCATATAACATAATGTACAGAACATCGGCCTAAATAGGTTGTAGTAGCTATGAATACCTCTTTTGTCAAGAATAATATGGGGATCTATTTTTATCATCCTTTGACCCACCTTGCCTGCCTTGCCTTTGTCTCTTGGATATATACTGGTGTGCATCGGCAATTTTGTTGCCTATAGAATGATTGGTCCAGTTATTTCCAGTTCCCATACAGTATCTTTGCTTTGGGTATCTGGAGATACTCAGTACCAAACAGTGACATAATCTGTATTCCTGTATTGGTAAGAAAGTTGCTGTAAAAGGAGCTTGGAGTTGAGAAATAAAAGTGGATTTGTTAAAAATAAATACATACAAAAATAAATCAGCTCAGATTTTACAGCTCTATCGAAGCCACAAAAATACATCTGGTCATATTTAGATATGTAGACAACATATTACATTAAACTATTAGTATATTCCCATTGTCCTACTGGTGCATCCATTAATTATGTGTATAACAGGGCGTTTGCAAAAATCACATTGGACAAATCTTGCTTATGGCCACGACTATGGTGGAGATGGTTAGCTCGCTGAAAGTAAACAGAGCACCAGATTAAGTCATGAAAAAAAATATATATAAAAAAGCAGAATTTTGAAATGAGCTCGGACTGCAGTTAAACACACTTGCCATTACTAAAGACATCTGTTGTTGCTTTGCAATTACAGTATTGATCAGTCGTTTTTAATGAAAGGCTTTTACTGTGAGTGCATCCTTTATGCGTTTAACATTTGACAGCATGCAAACTGCACTGGAGTCGTTTGAATACTAAATAATGAATACAAGTCATTTAAAGAAGCATTTGAACTGAAAGTTGAATTTCATTGACGTATTGACAGATGAACAAATATTTCTTAGCAATGCTCACAGTAATGACATAATGCTTACCGCATTGATTTGCTTTTTACATTACATAAACTAGATTACCAGGTTTTTTTGTATTAAAACTTTATTAATATTAAGTTGCTTACTGTTATGTGAATTATTTAGGAGCTGAACATGGATAATTGATTTAGAAAATATGTTTCCCCAACTCACTTCATTTTTCTTTAAAACAGCTGTTCTCTGTATAAATGTGGGTCTTTCTGTCGGTTGGCATGTGTTTGCATGTAACTGTACCTCCTGGTCAGGGTGACAGTGCAGACCTGACAAGCTAACCCAGATAGTGAGGGGAGATAGAGTGTCAGCTCTCTGCTCTATATCTCTACATCTATTACTTGTGTCTGACAGAAACAGCACTGCATGATGGATGGATGCCCCACTCTATCTCTATCCACTTCTCACTCCGCTCACTGTTTTCCTCTCACTCACGCATTTTTCACCACTTGGTTTTCCTTCATCTACCTGTCACTTGCGTGCATCCATTTTTTTTGTAATTTGTCTTTCTTCCGCTATATATTTCTCTTCCGCTGTGATCAACTTTCTTTACTTTTGGTGACAGCAGGGGCACGGTTGTGGTAGTCTGTGTTTGTTTATGGGCAAGCGTTGAAGTGATAATGTAGAGATCTGCAGCTGGAGTTTCAAATTACTGTGACAGAATGATCTATCACTTTGTTGCTGTTTATCAGTTGTTGCTTACATTCACTTCTCTACACTCAGTGCTGCAGGCGGTTTTTCATAGTAAATGAACGCGAAACAGTGCAGTGCACAGAAGGTAAAAACAGGAAACCTGCTGCAGTTTGAAAGAGATGTTTGATTGGCTGGGGTTGAAAATATAGCCTGTAAGATAGCTTTATTTAATGGGTTCCCACAGTTTTTTTTTCTTTTTTAGGATTGATGAGGTTATGTAAAGGCGAAGTGTCCGTCCCTTCACAACTGACAAGAATTGCTAGTCCTCCAAGACTATCGGTCAAATATTTGTGCAGCTTGCACACGACAATCACCTAAAGGGTCTTCACCCAAACTGTGTTCACAGTCAAGGTCATATTGGTTGTTATATTACAGGCACTTTTCCATTTTTACAACAATTGCTGCTTCCCATAGAGAATTTATCAGGTTTTAGTGAAACAAGACTGTTTTTTCCCGGAGATGACTGTTTACAAACCTATTTGACTTCTCAGTGGATTTTAATTCACATTAGTTTGTGCAACACAGCCAAGAAAACGTATCACTTTCTTTCTGTACTTCACACATTATAATAGCCTGTGATGTATCATGAGCCAGATGAGCTAATGCATCACTGATGTTTTTGTTGTTGTTTTCTTTTGTTTTTGTTCTGTTTGCGTGTTTTTTTTATTGCAGTTATATAGTTTGCTGTATAAATTCTTCATGTTACATTGTAACACCAGCAGTTGCAGTCACGTTACTAAGACTTAAACAAATTCGGCATGTACTGCGAAAAATAAACAAAAAATAAATAAAAAATTGACCTAGCTAAAGGGTTCTTCGATTCTTGTTGGAAGGATGAGAGCCTGAGAGAATTTCATTAACCTCCCAGTTTGAAGGGTTATCGCTACACAAGGTGTGATTATTCTTACACGTTTTGATGTGCTGGAGTATCTTTGTGTGTCTGAATAAAGTTCATTCTTGCTGAAGCCTGTTTTAGATTTGGAAAGCATCTAAAACAAGCTAAAATAAAAATAAAAAAAACTAGGCAGTCAAATGCTTTTACATATTATCTGACAGACAGTCCCCTGATTATGATTGTTAAAAGACTGAAATTGCACAAATATGTAGGTGCAAAAGAAAACATCATGAGCTGTTTAAATATATAAACCTTCTCATGATGATCCTAATGACAGTGAATATTTACCATAGGATGTGATGTGGGCTTGTTGTTGTTGTGTTATTTGTAGCAACCAACAGATAAACAGTTTGCCATTCTGAAGTCATTTTAGCCACACCTGAACTCAGGAGAAACACCTGGCCATGGGTTTTTGAAGCAGCAGCTAAAAACAAAGTTTTACCCCTCAGCCTTGATGCTGAGCCCACTCAGCAGTTCACAGAGTGGGTGTTTATTAACGCAAGCTAAAAGGACAGACCCTGCTGGGTTGAAATGGTTCACTTGGCGCACCATGAACCCGATGCTCTGCAAGATAGTTCGAGGAATAATTAGAGACTTTAGAGGGCAATCTCCTGTAGATAATGGCACTCTTAAGGACAGGAAGCTTATAAAGCTCAGCAATAGTTCTAGCTTGTGCAAAGTATGTTAATGAACTAAGAAACTTACATAAAATAATAATTGTTTATAGCTTTAATCTGGACCACCTTATAATCTGACTCTTAGTCTGATCAAAATGTCCTTGCACTGCATTTTGAGTATCTGTACAACGCTGTTGCTCTCTGACTTCACATTTGCAGTATTGACTGTGCAGTCACTGTATTGTATGCTTAGCTAGTTACAATTCCCTCATGACACACTGAGGGAATTATCTCACTGTTGCTTTCTGGAAAGCTTGGCAGTGCTAATCAGAAATTGCATTTTTAGCTCCCTCTGAAAGGCAGAGTACTTTGTAAGTGCTCAGTGTGTTCGTATGTGAACATTATAAATAGATTGAAAAGAACACTGCGGAAATTCTTTAGATCAGTAAAGCATCAGATAATGCGTGAAGCTGGTAATGAGACATTTCATTTATGTATAGTGTTATGAACTGGGCGAAGGTCGGGGCATCGCACATGAGAAAAAGTAAACAAGATTATTAAGAACCTAAATAAATAAACAAACAAACAGGATAATGACATCAACAAAGGCTACAAAACAAAACTGCTAGGTGACCTTAGAACAGTGGTGTCCAAACCCAGGCCTTGAGGCCCGGTGTCCTGCAGGTTTTAGATGCGTCCTTGATCCAACACAGCTGATTTAAATGGCTAAATGACCTCCTCAACATGTCTTGAAGTTCTCCAGAGGCCTGCTAATGAACTAATCATTTAATTCAGGTGTGTAGACCCAGGGTGAGATCTAAAACCTGCAGGACACCGGCCCTTGAGGCCTGGAGCTGGCCAAGCCTGCCTTAGAAAAACAAAAGAGAGGTCAGTGATCAAGCTGGATAACTAGCGAGGTCCAAATTGCATTGCAGTATGCCATTTTTTAAGGTAATAGTCCTTCTGTTCTCTGCTTACTGGCTCCCAAACCAAGAAGCCAGAACCAACCGTTAGCAGGCAGATGGGGAGGGACCCCAAATATGTCACTGAGACCTCTTCCATCCATCAGTTTTCCATAACTGCTTATCCAGTTTATGGAGTGGGAGCACAATGTGCTAGGTCAGGAGAGGTACACCTTAGGTTGCCAGAGTAACACAGAGAGACAACAGTTCACTCCTACGGTCCATTTAACAACCTAACCTGCTCACTAGCAGCTGAACATGTAAATAGTAGTTGACACGGTATTATTTTGTGTATTGGCATTCAGTTTGAAATTCTAGCGTTAATCTGACCCTACTGTGGACTGTGGGAGGAAGCTGTAGTAGCCAGAAAAAACAGCCACAAGGTTAACATGCAGACAATACATAGAGAGGGGATCCAGCCAGCTGGTGGGTTTGAACCTATGACCCTCTTGTCGTGAGATGACAGTGTTATCTATTATATCACTGTACTGCCCTTCCTGCCACCACTTACAATATAAAGCCATCCTACATTTGCTTTTTAAAATATATGTGTAAAGTCTTTTTGCTCTCAGCATCTAAGAGATTTTTAATTTATACAAGAGCAGAATGTGCATTAGATTTCTTTTAAATATGTATGTGTACATGACATAAACTGTCTGCAGGTGCAGGTTAACACGAAAATCTTTCCATGTGTTTACATGAAGACATGCAGCAAAACACAACTTATATACACACATATGGTTATCCTCTTATTCTACATTCGGTTCAGGCTTACCATCCCCACCTTTTTCTCCACTTTAAAGGTGCCTGTGAAGCTCCTGCTGCACGCTGAATGTTGGTCTGATTGACAGTGGCTTGTGCTGCTGCCTGTGTGTGAGAGCACAAGCAGGAGCTAATGTGGTAAACAGCTGACACTGCATCACGAGGTGGGGAATCACTGATGGAAGCTAGAAGAAGCCAAACACAAAATGTACAATTTTTTCACAAAAATTACTAAATATCTATGATAATAAATATCTTTTGTTGCATGAACATTATTATGTAACATATTATAGGGTTCTTTTGGTTTATTTGCATTTTTAAAAATTCATCACTACCTGTTAAATGGTTTAATAGACTTTCTCTTCAAATTCCAGCTAAAAATGGCAATGTAAATAAATGTGACAAAGAGCTCCTTTCATGATGATTCAACAAAGAATTATCACCTCAGTGTATCACTGACTCCATAGATATTTGTACAGGGAAATAATTTTAGGTTTTGGTTCTGACAGAAACCTTGGTTCTGATGGATAATGCCTATAATAACCAGCTGGTTCACTAGACCAGCATGTGGCCAAACACCTGGACAAGCCCTTCCCCTCTGCTTGCCCTCGGTTAGATCAAGCTATCTTCATCTGGGAGCTATTTGCTGCTGTTGTGCTATGTACTCCATAAATCACTTTGTAGTGAAGTACAAATTACTTAGCAAAAGCCAAATGGAAGGATTGTTAAGCCAAGATGTTGGCCTTTACGAATGGCATTTTCCAAAAAAAACACAAAAACCCTGATTGGTCTGATTTATGCAGATTTCCCAACATTAGTGTTCTAGTTTAGGGTGAGTATCATTGGTGCTCACAGGACATTTATAGCTTCAGTTTAATGGTGCAAGGCTTTACAGGTTTGACACTGTGTGAGTCTGTGTATGTGAGTTGAGTGTGTGACAGCTGTAGATGTCCTTGTCCCAGCTGTTCTGCTTTGCAGCGAACTCATTGAGCTGGCAGCTGTTACAATAAAGTTCTAGGGTGTTGTCTCTATTCTTTCCCATGATAATACTGTGAAAAATCTGGATTATTTATACTCCAGATTCATCAGTCTTATCTGGTACTGGTATTGGCTTGTACACTTGCCAGCCCACTCTATTGTGAGGATTGCAGCAATACTGAGACTTAATGGTAAAAAACAATACGCAATTTATTATTAAAATCACTTATAATATTACTATTAAATGTTATGTCAGTTCTATTGTAACTGATTTTCTTTCCCCACGCTCTGTGCACTGTGCTCTCTGGAGTTTCTTCTTTACTTTAGGCTCGTTATCTTCAGTTCATGTCATTTATTTAAAGAGTCACCACAATTAATCATGAAGCGGAAAATCTGGGAAGTCAAAATCATGGTGAATACTTTAAAAGTTTTAGTGATATTGGAGGGCAGTCTAGGAAAAGTAAAAAGTACTAGAGTAGAAAATGACAGAATGTGTGTCAGTATTTTGTCCCACTCACAAATAATAACTCAGTTGACTTTTTTCTCCACAGGACCATGAACAATAATCTAAACCAAGAGATAATGCGGTGAGGTCAAAAGGCAGACACAACATTAAAAACAGGAGAAATAAAAACATTTAAAGAACAACCTCGATATACAAAATCATGTCATATAATTGCGTCTTCGGGGGGGGGGGGGGGCATGCAAAGTCACTCAGTCATTCAGTCTCTATCCTGAAACATCATTTCAGGATAGAGGACAGCATCTGGAGGACAGTAATATTAGAGTATTTTAAAGGGCCATGGTGCAGCAACTAAGATTTTAACACAAGGTGCATCTTCATCTCAGTAAGAAGAGGCAGTGTTGGTGTGTTGATTTAAAATGCACATGCCCACCTAATAGCTGTCCCTCATGTCCTCTTTAGAAACCACATTCCTACCACATAGTATATGTTAAATGGATCAGCTCATGAACAAATGCATATTGCTAATTAGAACTTAGCAACTCACTGAACAAGGTAATGTAAAGTAAATAAATGAGGTAAAATGTGTGGGTATATCCTGAGTGGAATTTTACCCAAGAGCATCTGATTACATTAATGTCAGTTTTTTTGTTCTTTGTTTGTTTTTGTACAGTATTAAAATGTTTTCTTTTTATTATTTTGACTTTATAGAGACTTCAGTAACTGGTAAGGTTGGAAAACATGAAACAGTCATCCTTGCAAACAAGAAAACTGTGCTCTGGAAAGACAAAACCATGATCTTTTCTCAAATTTAACCTTTAACCTTAAACGAGCCACATTTGATTAAAGAAGACAAATGCATGGCATGCACAATGCATAATTTGTGTATGACATGTCCAATGGATGCATTGTTGGTATAAATGCCTGTAAGTCAGCAATTTAAAATAGAACCACAGCATCGTGGGGTATTTGGAATGCAAATCCACTGAAATCCATTGCTGATAAAATGTGAACAAATTGTACTAAAAAAATAACCCAACTGTTTTTTTAATAAACAAAATCTTGAGGATTATAGCCGACCAGCTTAGTCTAAGACTGATTAATTAAATAAAAGCTCTGATGTATAGTGAACACGCTTTTCCTGTCAAGTGGTTTAAAAAACACTTAAGATGAAAGTGTGACCTCCAGAGTGAATTCTCTTTCTCTTAGACTGGTTTTAAAGATTTCCGTGATTATTCATAAAAAACAAAAAAATTAAAAAATAGTGCAGCATTGTAGTTGAAGACATGCATTGTTAACTAAACAGAAAAGTTGAAAGTCCACATAGACTGAACTGTCTTGAAGCTTTGAGGAATAAGATCCATGGACATAAACTGCACTGCTCAAGATCACAGAAACTGTGTGTATGAAATCTTCTTTATAGTGACTTTTCTCTGATTTCAGTCCCCAGGGTTTTAAATGATCACAGGAGCTTATTGTCACTCTGAACCGAGGTTTGGATCTTTTATTCTCTCACTCTTTATTTTTTTTCACACCCAGTAAAAGTGGGGAACTTGCGCTTGCAGTTAAATGAGGTGTCGATACACAACACAAATCACTTTTCCCACTTTTCCCGATTGTGTGTCCTTTTCAGTTAACAGTTTAATTGGGTTGGGGGATAAATAATGGATGGAGACATAGAGTACTCCGAAAGCTGAAAAGTTGAAGCAAGCATGTTTTTTTTGATTTTCTTTATAAAGAAGATACATTTTTATATCTTCTACTTGTTTTTTTTTAAAAGCTGTTACACTTTCATGTTAAATTTTTTTATATATATTTAGAAGTTGAATCAGAGGTCATATTGCCATGGGATCACATTGGCTAAGACACTGGGTATGGTTTAATAATTACTACCTTATTACATGAATACTCAGTAATCAGTAGATCAAACCTGTCTTTGAACTCTGTCTCCGTTTTAATCTGAACTATCACCACCATCTAATTCTTTATGATTGTATTGTAGCAAATCGCTGTGACATCATATGTGAATATTGTCGTCCAGTTTGCATCAAGTGCAGACTGACAAACACACCTGCTAGAGTCCTAACCTTTGTATCCACTGTGTGCTAGCTCCCACTACAGCAGACTGCGTTTTGCAATGATAATCCCCCACCCACCTTCCCTAACACACACGTACACACAGACTCAAAGGAGTTTAGTGATACTAGATACAATGCAGCAACTGGTGATCTTTTTTTTCATTATCAGTAAAACAGCATGTTTTCAAATTTTAATTCTCTGGTGTGATTATATAAAAAATTTTTTTACAGACTGTTCACTATGTTAATCTCCATAATTGTACTGTGGTTTTTCATTCCCGTGAGTGCTTCATTTGGCCTAGACTGCATAATAAACACCTGATTTATATCACAGTGATGTGGGATGGTGGATATTAAGCGTTTTAAGACAAAATCATCATGGGTCCTTTCTTATTTTTTCTTCACTCTCTTGAATTTCCTGTGGTTCAATTTGGGATACCACAACAATCGCTTGAAACCAAACTCTCTTTCTTTCTTCTCCTCACCCATCTCTGTTCTATAATTCTTTTTCTTCCTCTTTACTTTGGAGGAGACTCAGGAAGACCTGATCTGTGATTGAGGCAAGGTGAGTGCTTTATCGTCAGCACCGGGTGATGATTATTTAATCATGGTAGACAGATAAAGCGATATTTCAGTACACTGTCAGAAAGGTGGCAAGGTTACAGTATGTGTGTATTTTGGTGCAGAGATAAAGTCATTGATGCTGGATGTGTCTACAGCTGTAGCTTAAGGCAGAGAACAAATTCTTTTTAATCCCTACTGTTATCATCGTATGCATTATTAATTAGACAGTTTATAATCTTACAGGGATAGTGACAGTTTTAGATAATGATTATTTTATTAATGACCTGGGGTCCAAACTTTTAAGACAATGCTTTGTTAAATTTCCAATAGCTTAGAAAAAGAGCATTCTTCATACCGTAGCTAATTAGTTTTTTTAAACAGGCATTTTGCTTTCAATGTTCATGTTGAACCTTGTTTAAAAATACATCACCGCCTGTAGAAAATCTAAAATATTATTTTACTGTGTGATTTAGCTTTGCTTATCAAAGCAATAAGCTCTCATTTTAGCTACAGTTTACCCCTCAGGTGTTGTCCTTTCTATGAAAGATACCAAGGATCAATAGATTACGTAGTCATTTATCCACCCTTCATTTTCTTCTTTCGTGACAAATAATTTTTGGTGCTTCTCCAGAAATACAATAAAAGAGCCTTTTGCTGTTTACCTTCTTGAGTCAAACCAGAGCTGTGTATGTACACTTTGTGTAAACTTGAAACACCATCAAGTCCAACAAACAGGCTTCTTTAGTAAGAAAGAGTCCCAGCCTGAGGAGGGAGGTGGTAGGTGTGGGGGACACAGAGGCATAACTGTCACCCTGTGGTGTGAGGACTGACTCTCATTCATGCCCATATTAAAGTTTCAGTTTCATTCACTGTTTATTTGCTTAAGTTTAGACACAAACTGCAAGATATACTAAAAGATATACTAAAAAGGGCAAAATAGCACGTGAGTGCAATCCCTTAATAGTGCCGATAGGTGTGGTCAGTTTTATGGGTTATTTTTACAAAAGTTGTGCAGTTTTCTAAACGCAGGCACAGTCACTTCATTTCAATATCCAGCACAAAAATAAGACACGCTTTCTTCAATCCTGAATCTCGGCACAATTAGCAGTAAATGACATGTCGCAGATGTTAGGAAATCATCCCCCGCCCCCCAGGACATTTATTAACTTGAGAGGATCACTCTGAGATCCTCGCTCTTAAATGCAATCTCACTGAGTTCTCTTTTTTATTACAGACAGTCCACTTTTTTTGCCCATACCCAGTCTACACTGGGGCAACATGTAAGTAAATCTGGACACAAAACTATTCAGGCACAAAAACTCCATGGTAGAGTTTGAGAAAGTTCAGGTTTATGTTATAATAGTCTACTTTACAATATCAAGTTAAAAAAAACAATTTTTGAGACTATAAAGGTGCATTTCAAGGTTTTGACAACAGCAGACATGTACATACAACTTCACAGAGCAGATTTGTGGAAGTTTCCTGATTTTAAAAAGAATCTACTGGTTCCATTCATTCACTTCCTCTTATCCTTATCAGGGTCGCAGGGGTGCTGGAGCCTATCCCAGCTGTCACACGCAGAGAGGCGGGGTACATCCTGGACAGATCGCCAGTCTGTCGCAGGGCCAACACAGAGAGACAGACAACCATTCACACTTACAGGCAATTTAGAATCACCAATTAACCTAACCCTACTAACTGCATGTCTTTGGACTGTGGGAGGAAATCGGAGTACCCGGAGAAAACCCACTCAAACACGAGAAGAACATGTAAACTCCTCACAGATGGTGGAGTCAAACTGAGAACCTTGCTGTGAGGCAACAGTGCTACCCACCTCGCCATCATGCTGCCCTATCCTTATCAGTTTATGTAACAGGTTATGTTTTGAAAATGTAGGTTAACGGCTGCTTGGGGTTGTTTTAGTGGGAGGATAGTCTCCCAAGAACTGATCTGACATTCTTATGTTGTGGAAGATTTTAATGGGGCTTTTTAGAAGAACTCTACAGATTATATCATTAACTACTTAAAGTTTAAGGTTTTTCCCCAAATATTATTAAGTGCACCCAGCTGTTTGTTCACAGCACCTGTGTCAATCAAGAAAATAGCAAAACAAAAAAAACCCATAATTGTAAATCTCTTCTGAGATTCTGAGCTTTAGGGCGATTGTGGCTCAAGAGTTGGCAGTTCGCCTTGTAATCAGAAGGTTGCCGGTTCGAACCCCAGCTCGGACACTCTCGGTCGTTGTGTCACTGGTCAAGACACTTCACCTACTGGTGATGGCCAGAGGGGCTGATAGTGCGATATGGCAGCCTCGCCTCTGTCCCAGGGCATGCAATCCATCATTATTTAAACCAACTGTTAACTGTATATTTAAGTATTATTATTCATATTGCCACATTCATTGACCTTGTTTATAGGTAATTTCACTGTTTAATCACATTAACATGTTCCCAATTTAATGTTTAAAAGCACTTGGAAAAGGCAAAATCCCATGTAAAATTAGGGCAACAAACTGTATTGTCATTACTGAAAATAAACGTATTTTTATGAGAAAGTTATTTTCTGTTATTTTATGGTATTATTTTGGCGCCCCAGCTGCCGGAATATTACTGTTTTTCTAGGATTTTTTTTTTAACAGTGTACTATGTTTCATCTGCACTGAGAATTTGAACAATGACAGTCTTTTCAGAAGCATATTAACTGTTATAGACAAGCTAAAATAAAGCTGTCTGTATAAAGATAAATGCAAGCTTACTCTCCCAGAAAGTTGACTCAGTTCATCTGGAAACAAGTGAACTTGTTTTCTCTGAGTCAACTTTCCAGGATATTCTCACCTGGATCATTGAGCATGTATTGAGACAAGTTCAATTTGCCATATATCATCAAATTTGGCATTTTTATAAAGATAGTTATACTAGCTTAGACAGCAGCTGCAGTGTCTAACTAGCAGCATTACTTGCATGAAATGAATTCATGTCAGCAGAACAGTTTTTAACATCTTAATCCTGTTACTTTACTCTGTGATGTCATGTCAGAAATATTATTTATCATTCAATACATTTGTTAGATTCCGTTTTATAAGTTTCCAGGATAGATACTGTATGAATCATCACTTTTGGTCTAAAGGGTGGATGCAGAGGTCTGGCTTTACCTTACCTTTACCTGGCTTTACAGTCTCGGACTGTGGACTTTGATTCTGCCTTAAAAATGTAAAAAAATCGTTTTGACAGCATCCAAGATCCTCATTAATGGGTTTGTGTCCCGGTATTCTTCAGTCTATATCATATGAGTGTGATATCCTAATCAAGAGCCTTAAATCTTTTGAATTTACAGAAAACTCTCCCCATATTGTTTTTTCTTGGATCATTACTTTCTTGTTGCTGTAAGATAAACCAGCTTAAAAGCACCACAAAAAACTCTACTACCTGAGGAAGCCACCCATAAATGAAGTCAAGTCCAAACTAAATGAGTGTTTTGATTATTAACAGGCAAAATACAGAGAACCAATTTTCATTTCAGGCATTTGATTTCATTGTGAAAAGGTCTGCTTGTCTTGTAATTTGGTGTTGTTGACAGTGCAATTTGCAGACTATTTTTGTCACTGCACTTTGTAGTTGTGCATGCATGCATGTGCAAGCGAGTTACTGTACGTGATCACTCACCTAACCTTATATACACAAGTGTGTGTGTGTGTGTGCATGTGGGTTTGTGTGTTTGCAATACTGTCTATCAGATCTTTTGCTCACACACACACACACACAAGCATGGAGTTAGTGTGGAGTTTTTTTATTTTTGCTGTGCAAGAGCAGCAGCTTTATAGATTGGCAATCAGTGCTGTATGTAATTTACCAATTGATCCCCATCAACTGCCATTATTCTAGTGAAACAGTCTAAACTGCTCACTTATCTGCTGTTTGCTGTATGCATTTACAAATTATATCTGCCAAACGCTTTCACTCAGTCTCTTATCTTCACTCAGTTTTTTAGTTCGTCTCTTTGTATTTTTCTCTTGAACACTTTCACATTCACACACTTGCTCTTCTTGTTAAGATAGAGGCTACATCAATACTGGGGTTTGCAACCTTTTTTACACCTTAAAAGAAAATCAATTATAGCCAGTGACTGGCATGTCAATGTCTGCGGTGGTGTAAAGTTTTTCACTTGTCCAGAGTGTCTGTCTCCTTGTCTGCTTAAGAGTCTTAAATGTCTGTCAGGTAGGAGAAGAAAAATCACCTTTCAAGTTCAGGGTAGCTTTCTTTGATATGATATCAGTCAGATATCTGTGACTGTGAGATCACAGTAGTACAAATGAGTTCTTCATAGTATATTACCTTTATGCTACAGACTTTGTAATGGAATATTTTCCATCCTATAAGAGCCCCATGCCAATCTGTTGTCTTTCTGTAATATGGAAAATTTATGATTTCCTGAGGTTAAAAACTCACCGAAGTTGTAATTGGCCACAATGGGGTATTCAGCTAAATGCTAATACCAGTGTAATATTATATTCTAGATCAGTGTTAACAACCTAGTGATTAGCAAGTTACATTTTTTGCTCACTGACTTAGTTCACTGACTTTGACTTCAGTTTACTGCTTTACATCAATTAGCCCTAAAGTATAGTTGAAGCCAGTGGAACTGATATTAATTATTAAACACTGTATAAATTAAACAGTGACCTAATAATAGTGATAAATACAAAAATATAAGGCCCACCAAAGGTATTAGTGTCAAATATTGTGGAATGTGGACCCAAACAGACCTGAAATGCCAACATGCGGCAGAGAGACAAAGTCCATCGATCAAAACGGGGAAACACACAGGCAGTCAAACAGTACAACACAACAAGGAACTAAGGTAAACTGAAGCTTTAAATACACTGAAGATAATGAGAAGGACAAGAC
Source organism: Oreochromis aureus (assembly GCF_013358895.1). Lineage (NCBI taxonomy): Eukaryota > Metazoa > Chordata > Actinopteri > Cichliformes > Cichlidae > Oreochromis > Oreochromis aureus. Next base: position 21,998,716 of record NC_052955.1, read on the forward strand.
AGACCTGAAGAAAACAAGGTAGAGATGGAGTTAATCAATAAGAACAAGACAGGGGATGTAAAATGAAATACAAAGCACAAGGACAAGCACAAGACTCAAAATAAAAGTGGACGTAACATAGAGACATGACTCTAAACATATGAACTTGACAAAGAAGGGAAAGACTAAGAAAACTAGAGACAAATAGCCTAAAGCAGAGTACTAACTGAAATTAATGTTTACCTAAACAAAGAACTAAGACTGAGGAGTCCTAGCACAGAGTCAATCAAGAACAAACTAACTTAAGAACCAAGTGGAACATCAAATACTAAAGAGGAATTTGAAAGTCCACAAACTAAAAAAACACCATGAGTCCAACTCCTGGACCATGACAGTTTGAGACATTTGACTCAAAAACAGAAATAGACATATGTGGAAATTTAATTACGCTGTTTAGGAACCACATTCTTGTCCTAATCCATCCAGGTCATGTTATAGTTTACCGGGCGGTGAAACATGAGAACTCCCTGCGTGTATGTATTAAATTTAAAAGCAATGCATTACAAGAAAAGTCAGCGGATTGCCTGTTGATTCTCTAGGGAGCAGAGCTGTCTGTACAGTTTCACAGCAATCCATCCAGCAGTTGTAGACATATAGTACTTCAGCCTGCACACAAAAGTAGCCATTCTAGCCAGATAAATGCAATGTAAAGGAGAGCAACAGAATAACTCCTCTGTAACACACTGTTTTTGTTCTACTGGTATCAGCATGGCTTTGGGCCATTGAGAGGCAGGCATCCTACTGAATCCCAGGAGTTGTGGGGATCCCACGGGGATGGGAGTGCTATTACACTGTCATATGAGCCAGGCTGACATGAGGAAGCAAACCTCATAGTGGACAATCTACTGAGGGAATTTAGATCTTTGGTTATGTCATTTTACGATTGCTTTCTGCATTTTATATACTATGGCGTCTTCATAATAGGTTCCAGATATATAGTAATCCATTTAAAGCACAATTCAGAAAGTTAGCCTCCAGTGTTTCTGTGTTCTGCTGTGAAATGATAATAGCTACTGTTATTAATTTTAGCTTCATGATACTTGAGTGTTTCTCAACCCCTAGTTGTTTCCAAGAGTTAAATCTTGCATTATATTTTTAAGTGTTGCTCAAAGTCATTTTGGATTTCTTCACTGTTTAGAGGTTTGTCAAAACCCCCTAAAGAATATCATTCTGAATTTTTCTTGTTTACCACAAAGATGAAAATACAATCAAAGTAACAGAAAGACCTGGGAACTATAATGTAATAAGCCCTTGACACCATGGCACAAATTCAATTTTATAGTTAACTGGAATGGATTGCACAGGAAAGTCTTTCTGCCACAAAGTTAGTATAAAGTATAAAAAAAACATGCTGTCTGCAATCAAAGAAAGAGGCAGGAGTGCTAGTGGTATGAATCAAACAGATGTCCCAGGTGTAATCATCATCATTCTTTTTTATTCTTTTCTCTTTCATTATTATTATTATTTTTATTGCCTTCAGTTAGCTTTTCATTAAGTGTGAGGACCAAATCTACTGGCCAAAGATCACAGATTGGGTTAAATACAGCATTTTTGCATCAATCTAGCATTTTTGCTAGATGGGCTTCCTCTATTTTCTTGAGTGCCAGGGTGATGAGTTCCACCCCGTCTAATAAATGTGGTGACATGATTACCGTTGTGACTTTTTCTGAATTTTTTTGTTGCTTAATCACAAAAGACTCTACAACTCCAAGGTTATGGTCTGGTAAGGCAAATATACACTCACCAGACACTCTGTTAGGTACCTCCTGTTAGTACCTGGTTGGGTCACCTTGTGCATTCAAAACTGCCTTAATTCTTCATGAATGAACATAAATTCAACAAAGTGCAAGTAACTACACTGATGTGATAGCATCAGACATTTGCTGGAGATTTATCGGCTGCACATCCATGACTCTGACTCTAATCTCCCATTCCCTGTTAGATTAATGGTGGCTGTGGAGGCCATTTGAGTACAGTGAACTCACTGTCATGCCCAAGAAACCAGTTTTAGATTGTTTGAGTGCTAGCTGGTTGGAAACAGCTATCAGAAGTACACTGTAGTCATAAAGGGATGGACATGGTCAGCAACAATGCTCTTGAACCAGGATAGCGGGATGGATCCATGCTGTCGTGTTAATGCCAAATTCTGTTTTTCCCTTTATTATACCCCAGCAGAAATCGAGTTTCATAAGACCACACAATTTTTTCCCATCTTCTTTTATCAAGTTTTTGTGAGTCTCAGTTTCCTGTTCTTAGCTGACAAGAGTGGCACTTTGTGCAGTACTCTGCTGCTGTAGCTTATCTCCTTCAAGATTCGATCTGTTCTAAAGAGATTCTCGTCTTCTTTAGTTGTAATAAGTGTCTATTTGAGCTGTTGTCTTCCTATCAGCTCAAAGCACTCTGGTCATTTTCTTCTGACCTGTGACATCAACAAGGCATTTTCACCCAGAGAATTACTGCTTGCTGGATATTTTCTCTTTTTCTGACCATTCTCTAGAGATGCTTGTGTGGGAATATCCCAGTGGATCAGTAGTTTCTGAAATACTCAAACCAGCCTGTCTAGCACTGACAACCATACCAGGTTCAGAGACAGTTAAATCACCTTTCTTCCCCATTCTTATGCTCAGTGTGAACTTCAGCTTGACCATGTATTCATACCTAAATGGATTGAGTTTCTGCCATGCTGACTTTTTTAAATATACAGTATATAATTAGAGCTTTGTGTTAACAGGCAGTGTAACAGGTGTACCCAATCAAGTCAGATTGGCCTTGGGTTAAACTCTTTTCCCATGAAGCCAGTATGTTGAACATATTATTGAGCACATTTCTGTGTAAGTTAACACGAGGTCAATTTTACATTGAAATTTGTTTTAGAAGAACACCTTCAAAAAGGATAAAATGTCTTGTTTTTTTCTCCAGGAGGCAAAAAATCGATTAATGTGACAAATACACAGCAACAAACAAGGAGAAGGTGAGAAAACCACGTTTGTCCTGATTATGTGTTTTCTCTTTTTTAACAAGACTTGTTCACTGAACAGCCAAATAATAATAATAAAAAAGAGAAAACACAATACCCTAAACACAGAGAAGCTGCCATGTCTTTACCCAGTGCACTCTTTTTCCTATTTTGCCTTTATTTTGTTCTGCCCCCTCCCAATTTCCTTCATCTTATCCCACCATATCGTCTTCCTCGTCCTCTCCCATCTTCTCTTCTCCTTGGCTCCAGGTCGCCATGGTGACTCAGCTTTTCCCCAGCCAGCGACCAGAATCCCAATCAGACTCACTGCCCTTACAAACACACGCACACATAGCTTCAGTGCGGCAGTGCCAGGGGCCTGATGAGAGTAATGACAGATTAACGAGTGTCTACCGGCCACAGCTGACCTCTCCTTGAGCAGCACATAAACAACTCATCTCTCCCCTCCTTCCCTCTTATTTTCTTCTTCATTGTCCTTTGCTTTAGACTTGTTCTTTGTCTTCTCTCAACTCTTTTTTTGTTCTTTTTTTCCTCATCTTTTTTTTTCTTTTGTCTCTTCTAGGCAGATGTAATTGGGTCAAAATGTTTGAGTGCAGCTGCTAGAAGTAATATTTTAATTTTCTCTTTCTGCCTAACCTCAGGCTAGCAATCCATACTTTTACCAAGGTATGAGAAGCTGAAGACAATAAAAAGAATAGTTAGCAGATGCTTTACCCCAGCTTCTGGATATTGAGAGATTATTCTACATTACAAATCACTGGGACATTTTAACTAAATACAACATTGAAATCACCCACTTGTCTTTCTTGCGGTGCCAATAACACTAGTGAATTCTTTCTAATTGTCCAGCGGAAATACTGTCTAATGAGAAAGAGCGTCTCTATTTATTCATAAGTACACTAATTACAACCAAGTCCTCTTTCAGAAGTTTTGGTCCAGTATGCAAATCAAGTCTGTAACAAATGGATTTTCCAATTAGAATACCAGAGGCACAGCAATAACCTCACATGGTAAAGCACAGCTAACAATGCAGCAGACCGGAGAACAGCTTGTGATCTCCCACTGCAACCAAGTAGGCTAAATGTTAAGGGGCTGGCAAAATATTGACAGGCTTGGTACGGGGTTGGAGCTTTCTTGAGTGCCAGCCTGACCAAGAAAAAGATGCTTACAATAACTAAAAAAAAAAATCTAACTTATCATTTTAATGTAGTTAAATATATAATTCTGTCTTATTTCTAACCACCCCAACCAGCTTGTAGCCATAAATACTACAATAACAAGAGTAAAATTGACCTGCAGTTTGCAGTGATAAAATATGGACACAAAGCACCCAGGCAATATACTCTATTCTATACTTTACCACCTTTAAATACCATTTCAGTCAAAGAAGACTCAGTAACAAGAAAGAAATGTGCAAGCACTCTCTTATTTACCCTCTGTGGATGATCAGCAGTGAATACTCATGTGTGTGTCTTTCTAGTATGTTTTGTAGCAGTTACTGTGGCCTGTGTTGATGATTACATAATCAAACAACACACAGCGGTGGATCCTCCTGAAACAGTGGGTATTCCACAAGAAGAGTGTTCCACTAAAAAGCAGAAAATACCTGCTCTGAAATTCATGTGACAGACATTTCAAATTGCTTGGTGATGGAAGAACAACAAAAACAAAAAAAAAGTCCCTAATAATCTCACTCTCAAACCTGAAGTATGCATTGAGAACATTTTTAATCTGGTGCATTTGGTGTCTTGCCAACAGAGTTACATGTCTGAAAAAATGTCTGGACAAGAGGAAATCAAGAAACATTAAAGAATTTCTTCTTTAAAAGAATAGCTGCAGATATTTGTGCTTTAAAGTCAGTTTTATTGCTACAAATGAGTTCAGCCTTTCCAAAAATAATGCATAGTGTAACAATGTGAAACTCATTGGATTGGGAGTGGATCCAAGATGCAGACTCATAAGACAGGTGGATAAAGATAAAAATAATCCATTATTTATGGTTATGCAGAAAGTTCTTAAACAAAAAAACCCTGAAAGCTCCAAAAATTAAAGAAGGGAGGATTTAAAACAAATGAAACACAAGACCGGAAGGAAACACACAGCATCGGTTTTTATTTATTAAAAAAAAACGCCCCCCCCAAAAACAAACCCACACATGGAATAATAAGGCAATGGAACAAAGCAGAGGGAAAAAAGAGGGAAGTAAACTAAATGCAACACACAAGGAACAACTAACTACAAAACTAAAACAGGAAGTGAGCAATCATAACTGAAAACAGGGAAACAGAGGACAGACACAAAAGTAAACTTAACATGGGTTAATGACAGAAGGAAAGCACAGAGGTAATTTCTGAGGGAAGTAATAAACTCTAATAATAGCAGAAATAGTACTAGAACTAAGACTTAAAACACCAAGGAAATACGTAAAGATGAAAATGTAAAAAGGAAACCAAGAACTAAAAAAGCGAGAATATTTAATAATGACGGAGAATTCAAAGCCCTTATACTCAAAACTCCGGGCCCTAAACAGCTACCATTTCCTGCTTCTTACACCCCAGTGACTGTTCATCTGCTTCCATACTGACGTGAGCGAAAGCGATCACACTGCAGATATTTTCTAGACCTTCAAAATATCCCTGAAAAGCCCTTTTTTGTGGCACAACAATAAGATAAAGAAAATAAGTTAAACGCTGTTCAGGTGATTCAGACTTCTAGTCTAAGAGAAGAGAAAGTGAATGATTGTAGTGAAGTGTACCGTTTTGTGAAAGTCATAAACCACTCTAAAGCTTGAATGAGAATTATTGTTCTCCGAAGGCACAACAATCCACTCTAAAAATAAAAGTCAGAAACAACATTTGCTCTAACAACGCAAGCCAGTTAATTTCAATAAGTAAACTAAAATAAAACAGCAAAGTAAATCCAGTTACATGCATACCCAGGCCAGCAGCTTTGTGTGTTACCAGAGTACAATAAACCTCATTGCAGAGCTGTGACTGTCCTATAAATAAAGGCAACAATTCCAGAAAATAATGGTACATGGCAGCACATTAATAGGATCAACCGAGTTTAAATGGCTTATACGGATTTAGTTCAGCAGAAGATAAGAAATGTCACATCAGAAGCAAATGGCACATTGTAAGAGACATTATCTGTGACACACACAAAAAAACATAATTGCGACTGATTTCCAGTATTCGAGTTTTTCATTATGGTGCGTGATGTTTATGTCTTTCTTCAGTGCCAACGTCATTCCCTAACACTTAACTCACAAGCTGCATGTTGTTTGTTTGTTAATTTCATGAGCAATCCAAAGTATTCTAGAGAATCCATGGTACAGATGCACTGGTGAGTTTGACGTTTGTTTCTGAACAGGGCTTGTGAGTCTGACATTATGCCTCGCTGTTCTTTCTCTCGACACTGCTCTCCACCATTGTTTTGGTCCCTATGTATTAGTCATGACTCACCAGCCGAAGCACCTGTACAACCTAAAGCAGCACTTGTATTCCCCGAATATCTGAAACATCACTAAAAAGACAACATGGGAGCCTAAACATACAGTCGCCAGGTCGGATGTCGTATGTCTGATTTTATGGTTATTTTAATATAAAAAGTGGAAGCTTTATGCTTAGAAAGAAATATTAACACCACATGGGTTTGTCAACAAAGTTTGCCAGCTGATTCAAACAAAGAAATTCAGTAAATTATGCTTCAGAGAACTTAAACAGATTTCTATTTTCCCTGACAACAAGATATTTAACATATAAAACCCTACAAAAAAAATAATCTGGGAATAGTTTTGTCATTTCTGTGATTTTGGCGTAGCAGAAAATGCAACATGCAAGTTAAAAAAAGAAAGAAAGAAACAGAAAACATTTTTAACTTAGTTCAGCTACTGTAAAAATACAATACCCCAAGGAGACATTACAACTTAGATAAAAGTAAAGTATGGTTAGACTTTATGTCTTCAGTTAATGAGTTTCAAATGAGTCACTACATAACCGTGAAATATTGTATATAAATATAGATTATAAGTTGTCTTAATTATTTAAAGTATTTTGGGCACCCTATAACAGGGAAATATGAATGACTTCTTGAAAATTAAGATTTATTTACCACTGAATTTTTCAAACATTATCAGAAATTAAAAGATACATATGACTCCCGGACACTCTGTTGCATTTAGTGGCAATAAATGCTTTGTTTTGAGATTTGCTGGCATGTTCAGCGTCCCCATGTACTCCTCGGGGAAAGGTCACTGCAAATCAATACACTGTTGTTCTGAGTGATCACCTTTATCCCATAATGGATGCATTCTACCCCGATATGAGTGGTCGCCTCTAGAATGACAAAAGGCCATCGGTGGGGCTTGAGGACTTTCTGGATGGATTGATGAGTATGAAAATGATGTGAATAACATTCTAAGGTCTTCACAGTTGTCACGTCTCACCTAATCTGAATGTGAAAGAAGTTCAGGCGGTACATTAACTCGAAACTGGGGTTTTCAAATGGTGCGTTTTAAACGGCTGAATCAATGCACACGTCATAAATAAAGGCATCGATGCCCCTGGCTGCGTGAGGCTGCTCCTAATGCTTCTTTCTTGTGTCTTTCACTGTCTTTCCTTCCACTTTTTCTGAAAGGCTATAAATAGATGCTCTGTGTCACCATCTGGCTACACAAAGGCTGCTCACCTCTGTGTGTGTTAGTCAGTGTGACTGCTGTGAACCATGTCAGCCTGTTGGCTCAGACAGCGCATTACTGTGGCCTCTGTAAAGTAGCAATTGTGTTAAGCCAGCTGGCTGGTGGCACTAAGCGTAGATTCAGGATAACCTGCTTTACTGCACTGCGCTGCCGTGTCTTACGTAGCCTCAGTGCCCTGCAGGAATCTCGTGTTGTTCACTGGGACTTTCTAACCAGTCGCGTAACAATACATAGATAAAGTTGTTATGCTCCATTTAGAGAAAAAAATCTAAATGCATCCGCTCAAAGGAGGAGTGAGTTATGGTCATGCCTGGAGAAACATCTAATTTTGCCACCTCTGCATTACTTCTTCATATCTCTGTGAAGTTTCATTCAGTCCCCAAACCCCTACAAGGAAGAATATAAGCAACAGTTTACATTTTCAACACAGAGGATGTTTACCTTCTATCCCTTCACTTGTGGTTCTGCACATGACGAGGGCAACAATATGATTTTAAGAAGTTCTTCTCATAGGAAGAGAACAACAACAAAGCGGGGTATGTGAGAAGAATATGGATAGTCTCATTTCCTCTGTATATGGTCAATAAACAGGAGGGATTAATAAAGGAAGTCACCCATATGATTCACTACTTAAATAGTATAACAGTATGCATACAGCATTTTTCATATGCAAAAGTGACATGATCTGTCACTGAATCCCAGAAAGGTTTCATCAGGATTAGTCTTTACTACTCTATGAAAAGGTTATTGTGTCAAAAAATGTCATTAACACAGGATTAGTCCATAATGGCCCCCCACACACAAAAACATGCAAAGGCAAAGTGGCCTTAACAGCAGGACTAGATTGGAGGGAATGCACCGGGCGGGGTAGCAGAAAAGCGAGAAAAGATGATGGGAAGGCGCTTTGGTATTAAAGCAGGCACCGTCTGGACCCGTGGCTCTCCACTGATCCATCTATTCAACCATCCGTCCATTAATTCAGTTGCTTACCCAGCTATGCGGCCCGATTTCTTACATTTTCTTTAAATGCAGAATTTATCAGGTGTGCCTAGCAATTTCCATGACACTAGAGTCAATGAAACTTGCAGAGAATTCATTATGAGTCACTTTTCAAACTCAATTCGTATTCCTTTCCCTTTTTATTGCAGTGGTATAGAAATGATATGCATCATAAGTATGCATTTAAAGTGGTGAATACAAGATGAAAAGAGCAACGGAGGGCAATGGATTTCTCGCACTGGTCCTCCTTCACACTACCAACTGTTTTAAAGAAGCTGAAACTGAAAGGATGTGAGCGGGGGGACATGGAGACAGGCAACGCAACACAGCGAGAGAAGAGGGATAAGGGGAGAGGAGGGGAGACCAGAAAAAACAATCAGAGATGCAGAGAAACAGCATTTGGTACAGCTGGATAGCCTGCCTGCTTCTAGGGATACTACTGATACTAAGGATGTATCGGTATATGAGCTCGGCCTTGCTGTTGTTGATTACCATCATTTTTACGAAATAAGACATTATGATGGGGTATTTTTAACACTTTAGGTCAAAGCCCAAAATAGGTCAGTGACTTATCCCTTGTGGTTCTCAATTCAACAAGAGACACAATATGCTTTAATAACCCTTGTTTTCACAGCAAGAGACTAAACTTCTTAATTGGATTCTCGACTGAAAATGTTCTTGGATTGTTTTGTGAGAAAGACATAAAAAAAAAGAAAAAGCTGAAATTCAGTTATGGAAAAATGGAAATTTGTGGAAACCGTGGGCAATTTAGTTTCCTTTGTAATCAGTGTGCAGTCAGTGAAGAAAAAACAAAAAAAGAAAAAAAGAAAAGCCATTGACAATATGAAAGTTATTTAGAAACTTGTGTGTGCCTCCTGTGTGTGTGTGTGTGTGTGTGTGTGTGTGTGTGTGTGTGTGTGTGTGTGTGTGTGTGTGTTGGAGTGGGGACTGCTGCAATTCTAATACTGTATTCAGCTTTTCCACCTCACTACACTAGACTGCCCCATGATTATGGAGTACCATACACTGCAAAAAAACGGTCACATGCTGGTCTGCCAAAAAATAAATAAATAAATACATATCAGCCCTTAGTATAATAGTGCCTTTTTGCATAAAATACCCTGGACTTATGACTTGAAAATAAAAAAAAATAAAAAAAAAACAGTGCTTTGTGTATTAACACAAATTGGCAACAAAATATTTTCTGACACTCCAGATGGAAATTGAGCCTGGCAATATAAAAAAACAGTGGCAGTTTGACAAATAACAAGACTTTAGTTTGAAAAAGCATTTGAGAAAAACCTCTCACAGTCGAAGCGAAACAGAAACTAAGGTAAACATAAATTATGCAACACCACTATCTGAGTTTCTGAGTGTTAAGTCTGTAGTATTACGGAAAGTTCTTCCCTAAAAGAGTATATGTGGACAGTTTATATCTGTTTTTTCTTTTTTTTTGTTGAGGTTGTATTTGTTTGTCTGTTTTGTTTAATCAGGATCCCCATTAGCTGTTGTTCCCAGCGTTCTACGCATTAATGCCAACATCCACAACACATCAACATAAAACAGCCCCGTTCTACAGCAGAGACAGCACTTAATTTTATAGCCAGAACATAAAACTGCTTTATAACAGGACACCAATAGGTAAGGTGTAAGAGTGATGAATCGCTATTCAGAAGTTTAACCTGTACCTGCTTATAAAAAAAATCAAATAATATATATATACTTATATGTCAAAGGTACTTTATTATGTACAACTCCCCATTTCTGCAGCTTCTCCAGACAATGGCTTACAAATAAATAATATATAAGGTATGCGGAGAAGGTTACAAGGTTCAGTCGCTGTTCAACTGCATATTACAGTGGGAATCCAAATCCCTCTGAGTGGTTGTTGGTGTCAGACCAACAATCAACCCTTCTGGGATTTTCACAAAAAATGGTGTATTTAAGTAAGAAAGCACACAAATACAGTTCATGAAAGAAAACTCAGCAGGGCCAAGAAAAGAAAGGAAAAAGTAAGTAAAAGTAAAATGTATACCATCCATCCATCCATCTTCATCCGCTTTATCCAGGGCCGGGTCGCGGGGGCAGCAGCCTAAGCAGAGAAGCCCAGACCTCCCTCTCCCCAGCCACCTCCTCCAGCTTATCCGGGGGAACACCAAGGCATTCCCAGGCCAGTCGAGAGATATAATCTCTCCAGCGTGTCCTGGGTCTGCCCCGGGGCCTCCTCCCCGTAATGTATACCTAAAAGCAAAACAAAGAAAAAACAAGTTTCTCAAGCCTCAAATGAATCTGTGGATGTTCATATCATAGGGGAGAGAAATGTGCTCCATAGATTTATGAATTGTATTTCCAGTCATTAGTTCACTCCAATTAACTGTCAACAAAGTCAAAATTTGAGAGTTAAAAAGAACATTTTCAAATTCACTTTTTTGTACATGAGGACCTCAGTGTAAAGGGGAAAAAGTGCCCTGGTCTTTCCATAACGGTAGCAGAGAGTGCTGTCAGTTAGAAAATCTCCCATATGTTCATCTGGGTTCAAATGTTGTAACTGAAAGTCACTATATTTGACGAGCATTTTCACACATTCAGTGAATCCCTGTCCCCTGTGTAGGCATATCTGCATATCTCTGTACATTTGTCCACTCACTGCTTTCCCTTTAATCACAAACATAAAGACACAAACAGCAGACGTGAACAGCCAAAGCAGTAGTATTCAGTTGGCTGTTACCGGCACAAGTGTTTAGATGTCCACAAGTGTGAATTCAGAGCTTTTTTTGCAGGATATGATTTGCAGCTATGTATTGTGACACCTCCGTGCATCCACTGGTAAAGGGAAGTGACATATCCAAAGTATCGCTGTGCTTTCAGAAGTTCTTAAAGAACAACCCGACGCTGTTTTACACATACAGGAGATGTTTGGTCACAGAAACACATGCCATGAAGCTCCTTGCATGCAGTTTTTTTTTGCTGATGTTAATGCCAGAGGTTGAAACTCTACAGGCAGCAGAGTGCTGGACACTTTCACACACTATGCATTTCAATAGTCGATGACCCCAATTTGCAAATTTTTGTGGTCTGCCATTCCAGTTGCTGTGGTTCCTAAAAACTTCAGTTTTTTCAATAATACCACTTGCAGTTGATTTGGAACATCTAAGAGAAAAAAGCTTCATGAACTGCCTTGCTGAGGTGTTGGCTTCCTTTTACAATGCTGCACACAAATTCAGTGATATCTAGAATGATAATGTTTTCACAGACGTTTTGTTAGGCAGACTGCATGGTTTGGTGCCTGAGTCCCTGCGGCACTGGGCCTGAAAACAGATGAATTCAAAGATTAAGAGGTGTGGCCCAATACTTTTGTCTATATAGTGTGTCTACAGAGGTTAGCACTGAAACCAGTTAGTGCTGTGTCCCCCTTTATTATCATCTTGAGGTTGACCCTCTAGTCATCCATGTTGAGGGGCAGGTTTTCAATCAGTGAAGCACAATGAAGCAGTGAATGAAATGAAGGCTGACACTGGAGAACAGGGTGACTGTTCCCTCTGAGCCAGTAACAGGTTAATGAATACATTCTCTGGTAAGTAGTTATAGTATCTCAGGGATATTTACCAGTCTGTTATCTAGCCATCCTATCCAGTTACTACTGACTTTTGATTTGGCACAGATGAAGCTAATCTAAATTGTTTGGGCATGCACACATATACAAACACACATGCACTCACACACAAATGTCTAAAAAACTTTGACGTGCTTGTGTCTACCCGTTGTATTAGCTGGGCCACTGATCTAAATCAAGAGGAAGTGTGAAATTTGGCAAAAATAGAAAGTAAAATAACATATTGGCATAGCCTCCGAGGCTAACACTTGGTTGCTAGGCAGCAGTGACATCCCTTGCTTTTCCGAAAGACATAGAGAGAGTGAGAGAGAGAGAGATGTCACTTGTGTCTTTACTCGTTGTGATAGCTGGCAGAGCATATTCAAATATCACACCACACGCATATGCACACACACACATACACACAAATACACACATGCAAAAACAAAAACCAAAATCCCACAGTGTGTGTGTTGACAGGCTGTAACTGTCAGCACAATGTTTCAACTCTGTTTCTCACTCACTGTCCCTCGCTCTCTTCTAATGCTGTGTAGTTTTGACTCTCGTGCTCATTTAATTTAAAATTTGCACCTCACATCTCTCTTCTTCTACTGTCTCCCCTAGTTTATTATTTTTACTTAACCCAATGGATGACTTCTGTCATCCCCTGTAACTCCCTACTGTAGCAGCATTCTCGCTGATTTCTACAGTAGCATTATCATGTTTGTGAAAGGTCCTGGAACGACAGGCTGTTGCAAAGAGACTTTTATGAATGTGACTTTATGTCTGCAGGGAAACGGGTCATTTTATTACCAGCTCTGGCTGTGTTAACAGCTGTACTGTAGAAACCCTTGTAGAGGCGTCTCGTTTCTATCACAGACCTAAGCAGGCAGAGAAAGAGCGAGACAGCAAGCCTGCCTAGACCTGTAGTCATTATTAATGAGCCTGAAGCTGCTTGTCTGCATGCTGTTTTGGGAATCAAGAGATGACTGCAGCAGAGAAATGTGTGGTTTTGCAGTCAATGTCACTGTTGAGTGTTAAATTAAAAACAAAACAAAAAAACCCTGTGCATCCCTCGGGGAGCCTACCATTGTCTCGGTAGATTAGAAGCAGTCCACTTCAATTTTGTAAAGTTCTTCCTCAGACTGTGTCTCATTAATATGGTAACAGACGTGCAGTTTAAATGCTAATAGTTAGCCTAGCTTTTCTGCAGCTCGAATGCTTTGAGCAGCAATAATTTTACCCAAATGCAAATTAATAATTCAGCACATCACAATTTATGTGCACTTATGAATGCAAATAGTACTCTACTGCAGACTTCTGGGGCACAAATTTCACCATTTGAAACATAACTAAAGGCAAAAACAGACCAGCAATGATGCAAAAGAGAAAAGTTTCCGACATTTGGAAATATTTACTCTAACTGAAAATGCAGCGGTCACTGAATAGACCAGCTTTGTTTTTTCACTGTTGAAGATTCAGGGCAACATGGTCGACAGAATCTAAATTATGCCTAAGACCCTAAAGGAGCAGAATTATGAAGCATGTGAGATCCAGGGGGACAGCTTGAACCATGACATGTGCTGTGCCCTTCTAGCAAGCTCCTCACTGACAGGTGAAAAGAAGCAGCTGGTGATGTGTATCAGTGTTGACAGAAGACTGTCTGAGAATATTCTCTGTCCACTTGTTTCCAGAGACATAGTTCTTAACCCAATTTTAGTTGTTTCAGCAATTTTTTAAAATTTACTTTCAATTCAAATTTTACACAGTGTCCCAACTTTTTAAGAACGGTGGTTGTTAAACAAAAGGCAAAAAGATGGTGTCCAGACACGCTTAGTCGTCAAGGGAAAGTAGTTCCAAACGATTAAGTCTTTTAGTAGACTGATGTATACATAATGCCATCATTTACAATCATTTATGCAATTATTGAATCACAGTACTACTAATGTATACAATGAATGTCAACAGATAAAGATTTCACTTCACAAAAGGTTGGAACACTTAACCAAATGTCTAAGGTCCTAAGAGCCTTTAGGAAATTAGATTACTTAAGGTGAACTGATCTGATCTGACACCCCAGACTCATAAGCTAATTACATAGGTGCAAATACAAAACAATCCAATATGATTAAACAACAACACAAAAACTCCATATAAGACATCTTATAAAGACACGTCTTGCCACAGGAATGAATCAATTAATGCCTTATTGTCTGGTGATAATTGAAGCATAAAAACAGAAGTGTCCTCACTCAGCTGCACAGTCGTTTTATTACTTTCGCGGTTGCCACTGAGGAAGGCCCTCGAAATGGTGATGGTGGTTTGCGAATATGATGAAGTTATTTCATACTGTGCTTGTGGGAGGTGAGCATACAGAAAGTAGGTTGCAAAACACGACTATGGTTTTATGATATAGACCTGAAGTGATCAACTTTCAAATGGGGTGCCATCTTTGAATGGTATCCACATTTTCTTAATATAGCCATGGTCAGTAACTGTAGTATTAGGTACGTCTAAAATCTAAAACTATTCAAATTCTGCCGTGACATTTAAAACTCAATGTGTTTGTCAAACAGTAAAATTATATTATTCAGATGTTGTCAAAATGTTAAATGGGGCATCATCTCCGTTAACACTATGAAGCAAGTTATGTTAACCAGCTCTCAACAAAACACAAAGTCTCTGAGAGCTGCTATCAGCAACAGTCATCTCAAGACATACAATTACAGTAAATCCTCAAGGGAAAAATGTATTTTAGTCAGTCAGCATTCTACTTTTTCTCCTCCTTAAAAGGCAATTATGAATCAAAATTAAAAAGAATATAAAATAGTTATATATCAGATCATTCTGGTCTTCTTTGTGCATCTGTATGTTGAAGGATTCATGCTAGTTTGTGGACACCTACGTTTGTGAATCTGATAACTCGAGAACGAGGCATTGTCGGAGCTTCAAATAGATACCATAGGTACATCTATTAAAAATCTCTGATGTGTTCAAATCTTAGTGACCTTGACGTCACGTTTTCTGCAAACCCTGTGAATACGATAACTCAAGTATTACGCGATGTAGGAATTTGAAAATGATATCATAGGTCTGTCTACTAGGAGGCTGAGGGGTAGTGAAACTGTAAGCTGTGTTGGGACTTATATAAAAATAGTATGGTAGTACCGAAAGTTTCGAAGTCTTCGTTTGATTAAGTGTCTCTGAAACATCATTATTTTTTTTTGTATCTGTGAATATAAATGACATATTCATCTTAAAACTGACTGAACTTCAAAGGCTGGTTTATCATAAATTATAGGAGCTTATACAATTGGAAGCTGTAGTCTCAGTGTAATTTAATGTGGTAATGACCTCTCTTGGTATTTAATACATATGTGTGTATTTTGTTTTTAATCTCCCACGGAGGCCTGAATGCTGGAAGATTATAACCAGTATGTCCTCTCCCATTCTATCCATTTCCTTCTCTCAAGGAGTTTGTGACGTGGAATCATTTATCCAAAAAGTGTCAGCTCTCAATACTTTCAGGCTTAGCAAGATTTTTTGGAGAGCCTATTACACACATATATGGACACACACGTTTAGGAAATTCAGTGTTATGCCACTGTGTAAATGTAAGTGGTTTTGTAAGTGATCGAGACAGTTGCAGACATACACAAAACAGGGGCACTGATAAGTGATGTATTAAAGTGGGCTTTTAAGCTATCATCTCCCTCCCTGTCTCACTTTTCTCTTCACACACTCCATTAGTATAATGCTTTTTAATGTTTAATGACAAAATAATCAAAGCTAAGACAAATACACACTTTTCTCATAATGTTGCAGCAAATCTAGCAACTTGCATTAATACTGTTCACTACAACACACACACACACACACACACACACACACACACACACACACACACACACACACACACACACACACACACAAACACACTGAATAACTTCTACAGTTTAATTGAGTGCTTCATTTGAAAAGCAAAATGCACAATTATGTTAACTGTTAAATTGCAGTAAGCTTTCACTGCTGCCTTTTGGTCAACCAACTGGTCCATCAGTTAATATTTTCTTTAATGTCATTATATGTAATTAATGTTCATGCAAAGGATCGTAATGACTAAACTGACATTGCTCTTAAAAAGTTTTTTGTGAGGTTATTTGGAGCAGTATTTTTTAGCTTTTCCTGGACAGGACATGCTGGCGGCTCTGCGGGTTGCCTGGCAACCTCATGAGACACTACTGCAAAGTTGTGGTCCTGCAGAGAACCACCCAAAAAAGCACGATCTGTCGATTTTACATTTCAGCACAAATTAAACAGGTAAGATATGGCTTAAGGGGAAGCTTAATAAGTACTGGCAGGCTGATTCAGTTCCCTTTAGAGCAGGGGTGGGAAATTAGTCTTCACAGGGGGGCACATGAGAAACTGGGACTGTTGTGAAAGGCCACACCAATAAGCTGGACTCAGTTCTGCTCAATATTAATTTTATCTCCTTATAAGCTTATTGGTGTAGCCCTCCACAACAGTCCCAGTTTCTCATGTGACCCTTTGGGAAGATTAATTGTCCACCACTGCTTTAGACAGAGCCAGACTTGTGGCTTCACGCGTTTTAAAGCCTTGATGACAACATAAGACAATCAGCAGCTGGTTCTACTTTCATATTTAGCTGGTCTCAATCGTCCCTTTTAACTGAATTCAAGAAAGTGTCAAATGCTCTAGCATATACTATAGGTTCACAAATAAGGAGAGTCCCCTGTCTTGAGTTCACCACAGTCTTGTGGCTTACTGATAAACACACATTAACACATGGTTTAGAGCTCACATGCAGCATCCTGGCATTTTCTGCCTCCTTCTGCTGGAGAAAATTTTGTACAACTCTATGTACAGTTAGGATTAAGTATGTACTTAACAGATTTTGGACAGATGATGGGTAAAACAGGCTGCTTGATTGAGTGGCCCATCAGTTCCAGTGTGACCTTGTGAAGTGGGAGCTTAGTCGAGCTGAGAGGGGGATGGAGCTCTCAGCTTATGTAAGTGGTGTCACATTCTGACTTTGCTCTGAAGCTAACTGGACTGGCATGGTCTGGTCCCCTGTGATAGTGGAGAATGTAGCCTCTCATGTGCATATGTGTGCTTGTCTGCCTGTACCTGTGTGCAGATTGATTCTGACAGCTGTGCCGTTTTTGGACACTTGGAATTGATTGAATTTTAATTCAGTAACAGCTAAGCTTATTTATTGATCAGAGTCAGTAAAAACAAAACAACAACAAAAAACCCTGTTCACTTTGTAACAGTATTCGATAATTTATATTTGCAGTTACAGAGAGTCGTGACTTTTCATCAAAGAAGTGATCGGGTGGGTATGTCATATTCAAATGTGTTGACAGTCACAGTTAAATTTTTAGGAATTTAAACAATATTTTCAGCTGATGACATATAAGATATACAGGGTAAATTCATATTTACCCTGTATATAATATGTAAGGCTCAAGGTTTCACAAGGTTACTTTCTGCTATGTTGACAGGCGAAATTAGTCACAAAAAGGTGTCTGGTGCTGAACCAAAATCCTCCTTGCAATTGCTTTGGTTGCTTGCATGGAAGACACCAAGTTGTCAGCTCTTTGCTAGGCAGTAGTGAAAATGGAAATGCAGACCATTCTCTTTTAAAGCTGACCCTTTTGTTGGTTTCTGCAGTAAGGCACAACTTTTACTCTGACGGCAAATGCTGTGCTGGTAAATAGGTCAGTAAACCCTTAATCTAACCCTAAGCAATTTCAGGAAGTCTTTTTTTGTAACACCCTCTTTACATACAGTTTCATCCAGTGATATCCAGCAACCACTTGGCAATTGGTCAGAGAATGGTCCTTTTTCCCTGGTGATCAAAGGTCGCTCATTGGTGTCTAGGCTTGTGTCACTCGGCCTAACGAGTGACACAAGTTCAGATGAAGGCTTTGAACAGCTTCTGATTTGTGTTGGATTCAATAATTCAATATAGTGCTATGAAAGCCCAAACCGAGGGACAGAAAAAATAGTGACAAACTGTTTTGTTTCATTTTTGACTTTAGGGACGAGGATGTAGACAGAGGTGTGCGTTTGTGAGGCTAATAGATAGCTTTTTCAGGGATACATGTGTGTAAGAGACAGGCATCAGTGGGAAGCAAAATATGTTGGAGAAAGGAAGAAGGGAGGAAGAGGCAGACTAAAGGAAAGTGACAGTGGGTGGGAAGAGATCAGACATCTAAAGTGATTTGTTTGTGGTTGCGAAATCTGTTCCATATACCAGCATTTTTTATCTATATATCCCTACAAGAATGGCTTTTGACTTCAAACAAATAATGTGAGAAGAGTTCCCACAGGTCAGTCAGTCACTGAGTGCTTATGAGAACTTGTTTGGATTTGAAAAATGACAGAAAGTCTCAAAAATTATTTTTTTTCCTGAGTAAACATTTAATTTGTGGATGTATTCCAAGAAATTGTAAGAGCTAATATAAACTTGTAATTTAAGTTTTTCACACCAGCCAATTTGATATGCTGTGACATGACATACCATGACATGATATGATGGTGTTACTAATGATCCTACTCAGGTTCTCTATCTAAACTGGACATAACACTGATTAATGACATTAGTAGTGAAAGTCTGTTGTGAAGAAAGAAACTGAACTGCATCCTACTTTTAAGGACACAAGATGGACAGCAAGTGCAAAATTGGAGACTAAGCTACCAATAAGAGGACAAGAATTATTGTGTTTACGATAAACTGTTTTTAAGGTTAGTTAAATCATGAGTCAGCAAAGTGAAAAAGCAATTTAAATGACTACATCTGTTGGAAGCTCTCTAGGCCACTGTGTAGACAGGCAGGCTGACTCAGACGACTTAATATGCACTGAATACCAGCGTCGACTGCTGCATTAGTGCTTACCTACTGCATACATTTGTGAGCACAGTGTGCGACTGTGTATACGTGTTATACAAAGTGTGTGTGTATCACTCCGCATGATTTTGATCTGTGCCACTTTTTTAGTGACCTAGAAATGCCTTGGTTGCTGAAAAGTGTTTCATTTAACAAGACAGCAATAATGCTAAGGGTTGCTATTAGGAGGAAGTGTGCTGATTGTTGGCATGTGGGAGAAGTTTCTGAGTCTTAATCACTATTTACCATATTCCCCACAGAAAATGTGTCTCAATCATTCATTCCATGTGATGAACAAGATATTTTTTAAAGAGGAAAAAAATCCCTTTACAGACTTTTTTCCCCTCTAACGACTAGCACACAAATCTGCATCCTAGTTGCTTCTCACCACAGCTCTTTGCCTGATTTTAACTCACGTGATTCATTACTGCTTAAGACAACCTCAGCTCCTGCTAGCAACTTTGTCGCTGTCATTTATTTATAACATCATGCATTAATTTGAACTCCCATGCCACCTCAGAAACAGAAATGATATTTTCTGTCTTAGCTCCTTCTTTCACAAACATGGATGCGGTAAATTACATTTTAATGACTTAATGGGTTGTATAATAGAAAGCTGCTCATGACGCTGGTGGAATTTCCAAATGTGTTTAAGAATGCATGTGGCATAGACTGGTATTTCCAATTATCTCTCAGCCACTTAGTGTGTTTCATACACACGCATGCACACACACACACACACACACACTACTTTCCAAACAGAGGATTATTTTTTTCTCGTTTCCTTGTTCTAACACTACATATATCTAACTGTAGTAATGAGAATATTGCTATTATGGCAGGAGTCGTGTATAATGTTCATTGGAATTAAGCATGCAGTCCATATTCAGTTGCAAATTAGGCAAATGAGTACGAGCAGGTTCTTGTTTTTTGTACCACTGAAGCCAGAAACAATTAATAATAATAATGACATCAACAGTTCACATGCACAGAATATTCACAGCGTGCTAAAGACATGTGATAGTGCTTGTTTGAACAGTAAAACCCAGCACTTCACTCCAATTTCTCAGTTTAATCCACAAATGTAGCGTAAATATAAATCGTGTGAAGTTTCATGTGAGATGCACTGGAAGTGGACCATTGCAGGACTTATTTTTCAAGTTTGATCCTTTGTTATCCATAGTGCTTGTGATCTAGTGTCCACATTATGGGGTGGATTTCAAGGTGCAAGCAAGGACCTGTTTTATCTGTGTTGTACTGTGCTTGTGATGTTTTCATTATGATGTGGCCTCCTTCCATTATTTATTCCATTATTATTTTCTTTAAAAACAAGGGTGGTGCAGATGGGATGAGGCATCACATCTTGTATCCTTTAAAATGTAAGAGGAACATATGTCTTTATGGTTTGGCTCTTGTTGCTTCACCAAGTAATGGAGTGAAAGTACTTTCAGCGTACCTCAAAAGTGAGGGTGAGATGGATTCTTTTGAAATGAGGTGGTTCAGAGCCGGAACTGCTTTTATGTGTAAGCTGAGGTCAGGGTGAAGCTTTCAATCAGTCTATACAATCCAAACCATTCTTATGGTCATATGTTTTGAGTGGTGACTGAAAGGATGAAATAAAGGAAAGTGGTTGGAATGGCCCTGCTTTCTAGGGTGCCTTGTATCTTGGAGACTTGGTGAGTATGTTGCATATTTAGGTTGAGCTCAGCTGTAGTACAACAGTACATTTCTTTTCAGTTCGACATGAGTGAGGTGAGGTGGCCTGACGGGAATGCCTGCTGGACTGACTTTAATGCTATTCTGGTCTCATAGTGGTTTAAAATGACACTGGTCCTGCCTCAAAATATGTGGACTATATATAAGACTATACAGAAGACTATATATAAATATATATTCTAACTATATATATTTGGTTTCTCCCAAATGAACTTCAAATGTAGATCAGAAACACTTAAGCAATATAAACTCAATAGCTACTTTATTATGAAACCTTGCTAGTACTGCGTTGGACCAGTAGTCTTAATTAATGGCATAGATTTAGCAAAGTTCTGGAAACTTTACTTTAGAGTTTTTGGTCCGATAGCATCACACAGTTGCTGCAGATTTGTCAGCTGCCCATCCAGGATGTCAATCTCCCAGTCACCACATCCCAAAGATGCCCTACTGGATTGAGATCTGGTGACACCATTTGAGCACACTGAACTCAATGTGATGCTGAAGAAAGTAGTATGAGATGATTTAAGCTTTGTGAAATCGTGTGTTATCCTGCTGGTAGCAGATGTCAGAAGATGTGAACACTGTGGTCAAAATCGAATGGACATGGTTACTAACAATTCTCAGTTGGTCTGTGGCATGTAAAAGGCCCAAAGTGTGTTAGGAAGAAATACCCTTTTCCACCACATCATCGCCATCTGGGCCTTTGATACATTGCAGGATGGGTCCATGCTTTTGTGTTGTTTACACCACATTCTGATGTTACCATTAGGTTTGTTGCAACAGAAATTGAGAACGATCAGAACAGGCAACATTTTTCAATCTTCTTTGGTGAACCTGTGTGAAGTGTTGCCTCAGTTTCCTATTCTTAACTGTAAGCAGTGGCACCTGATGTAGCCTTATACTGAAGTGGCTTATCTGCTTCAAGGTTCAAGGGATACTCTTCTGCAAACCTGGTTGCAATGAGTAGTTATTTGAGTTACTGTTGTCTTCCTTTTAGCTTAAAGCAATCTGGCCATTCTCCTCTGACCTCTGGCACGAACAAGACATGTTCGCCCAGACAACTAATCTTTTTCTTTTTTGAACATTCTCTGTTTAGTTCTGTAAAGTTCTCTGTAAAACTTGGTCGTGTATGAAGATTCCAGCACCTCAACAGTCTCTGAAATATTCAGACCATCCTGTCTAGCACCAGCAGCCATACAGCGATCAAAGTTACCTAAATTGCCTTTCTTCCCCATTCTTCTTGCTTTGAACTTATGCAGATTGTCTTCACCGTGTCTACATACCTAAATTCATGTGATTGGCTGATTAGATATTTGCATTAATGTGCAGTTAAACAGAGGTACCTAATGAAGACACTGTAGATGTAGTGCAGAATGCAGCAGCATATTTTTCCATAATAATTATCACCACCAATGGCGACAACATATCCTGTATGATATCAGATGGAGGCTGTTTTCACATAGAGCAGATGAAACGTTTCACCAGTCAGGTATCGTATGTGTCTTGCAGAGAATTTAAGCCCCTATATCAAGTATTTATAAGACCTCTTCTTTATGGCAGAATCTACAATCTTGATCTAGTATTGGCTGTCTATGTAATAACAGCCATCACCCAGAAAACAAAGTGACAATGTATCAGCTGTCTGTGAAGCGTAGTGCCAACTTCAGCCATAGCTACAAGGCACTGGACCCAGGTGCAAGAATGTTTAGTGTGCCCATCCCCACTACCTCTACTCACTTCACATAGGGAGGCAGGCTGAGGTTTTGTTTGGAAAAACCTCCCTGGAGGTTTGAACATAGACAGCTGAATTGTCCACCTATATTTTTAGGAAATCTTGATTGTTGGTTTAAGCCAAGTAAATCACATTACCTGACAATAAGCCAATGTAAATTCAGAGATTACAGGCAGTGACGTGTGATTTGTAAAGAGATCATTTCAAATTCCTAGTCCAGCAGGAAAAATATAGTTGTAATTAAGTTGTAATTACAACTTTAGCTTTTTAAGTAGTTTTGTCCTGTAATCCACTTTGATGTAGAATGCTTTATAATTTAGAAACTGCACTCTTGTCTTAAGCATGTGATGCAAAAGAGGATGTGACGAACACCTGAGTGCTGTACTCAACTGTTGGGTATAAATGTTAATATAATTGCTTGTCCTGTGTGTGGTTTGTGTGTGTGAGTGTAGGGGGAGGGGTTAGTGGTGCTAAAGGAGATTAAAGCTCTTGTGTGCTTGTCTGTGTGTGCTTGAATACAGAGTTGGCGACAGCTTGTCTTAAAGGAAATTAAAGATTTTCTGGATCACTAAGATGACAGATACTCCAACTTTCATAAACACACATACACACAGCACGCTTACATGCTTATGTGACATCGCACATACACAAATGCATGTCTGCGCCAACACAGCCAGGTCTCATCCACACCCAGATGCTGACAGCTAGTCAATTACACTCCAGGGAGCGCGCACACGTTGAGTGACAGCGGTAAATCTTCTTGGAACAGCAGAACTCAATATACATGTTACATTGTTAAAAGCACTTAATTGTCTTTAACTAAGTTATGATTTTCCATGGCTGCAAGAGAGGTTTTATCAGTATGCCACAGTTTAATACAACTAAATGTATTCCAGTTGGGAATCAATGCAGGCGGAAAGGAAACTGTCCGAACTGCTCTGTCAGAAACACAGACTGAGCCATATGAAGGCAGAAAGACAGACAGAAGCAGTAGGGGAGAACATGGATGGGATAGGAGGATAAAAGCACCACTCTGGGGATGAAGCTCTCTGATGGACGAGAAAGTCAACGCACTCAGCTGAGAGACGGGAAATGCATAAAGACTGGCAGAGAAATGGAAAATAGAGCAACATAAGGGAGGAAAGCTTTTGAGAGAAAGGAACAGGAAACACGATACAAGCAGGGTATATGCAGGTAGAGAGAGAAAGAAATAGAAAATTATCCAAAGCTTAAACGCAGAACCACAGAAAATATCCAGTTTAGGTGAATGTGTCTGCATTTGAAGTAAACAAGGAAGTCTTTAAGACGTTTGGTGTTTCTTGATCAAATGTTCTTTTAATTTTTAAAAATCAGAAACACCAAATACTAAATGCAACTAGGGCATTTATCTCAAATGAGCATGCTTATTATTTTGTTTAAGCAACTGCAGCATGTTAAATAAGTGCTAAAAATCTAACTGATGCATTGGTTTAAAGGTCTTCAGCCACAGTGCATTACTTCTGAGAGCAGTGTCCCTGGTTGCTGTTTGACTCGTCTGTTGCCAAAGAGCTCTGCATTTCCAATACACAAGGCTCTTTCTTAGCTTTAAAAGTGCACTAATCCCTGAACAGTTACAGTGTAAAAAGCAACATGGCTGCGCAAATGAGCAAATAGAGATTATCTCTCGGGGTTTCTGAGTACCTAATGATGATAATACTGATTAGATGGCAATGAAATATATACAGCATCATACCATTAGTGGGCTTATGTCACACAGGAGAAAGAAATGAGAGACTAATTCCAGTGTGGCAAAAACTATAGAGGGATTAAGTTCCTTTTCTTTATGAGAGACCAAAGAAAGAAAAAAATTGCTTAGAAATCTAAACCAGAAGAAAAAGAAATAAAGGTCTTTGAGAGAAGCTAGAAACACAGAGAGTGAGAGTGATTCTAGAGGGCATTTGATGAGTATTGTGCAGTTATAGCAGTAATCGATATCCAGCGGAAACTGATCAGCAAGAGGAGGAGTGGAGGAATATAGATGAGGAGGATGGAGTGCAGAACGATGTGGATGCTTTTAAAACAAATCTCTGCTCTTTTTGCCCTTGTTGTTTCATTAAATTCAGCTCTATAGTCTGTTTCATCTGCTTTCTCCTTTTTTCTGCCTAGTATTTTTTCAGGTTCTTCCTCTAGCCTGTGATTTCTTACTCTGTCCATTTAAGGAGGAGTTCGATAGCATTCATTCTGCTAACACCAAGATGCTATGTTGCACTGGTGGGTAAATAGGTGCCCTCCAGCACTAAGTTGTACCACAGAGTGGTTACCAATGGTAGGTACTGGAGCACTGTGTGTTTTTTATCCCGAGGCTGCTCTCAAGCACTGCTCTAACTACTGCCACAAAAACTGAGATGCACATACACTTCTAAGCAAAAAGCTGCACACATGAAGCCCAGCATAAAAAATTCAACATCTTTCTCCTGATAACAACATTTGAACTTTGCTCTGACAAATATTTTGTCCTTTATTTCATCACCTTAAGATATACTTGTGTCCCTAAAACGTGCTTTTAAACTGCTGATGTCGAGTATATTTTTAGTCTGCCTGTTTTAACTAACCTCTTTTGGCTAAATTTAAGCACTCACATGACAAAACTGAAAGGCTACCTTGCTTTTTCTATGTATTATTATGATGAGGCATTACAGATATGTGAAAAAGTATTTGTGTCATTTTTTTATATTAAGGCATGACCTTAAACAACCCGTCAACGACTACTTTAACCCTCCAAACCCTCCAGTGTTGCTGGATTAAAATCAGTCAGCACTTGATTGCAGTGGTTGCTGCCAAGGTTAGCATAACCAGTTATTATGTTTAGGGAGTGAATAGTTTTAACATAGGGCCAGTTAGATGTGGATAGCTTTTTTCCCCTTAATACATGAAAGCATCATTTTAAAACCACATTTTGTGTTTACTTGCTGTATTATTGTCTAATACTACAATATAGTTTGATGATCTGAACCATGTAAGTGTGACACAGGACACAGAAAACTGGGATATCAAAAAGGGGAGTAAATACTTTCTCACATACTGTATATACTCATAGAGAAGGGCTGTGAAGATGGCTTTAGAAAAAAACAATATTAATTAATACTGTAATTTTCTTTCTGATGCTCATTGTAACTGGAGTATTAACCCTGAAATAAGATGTTTGGGTTGTGATGTGTGCAAACCTTTACAAGCCACAGCTTCCTTTGATTGTAGCATCAGAGCCAGCAGAATATACAATATAAATCAAAGTACAGAGAGGACTAAGGAAACAAAACCTGGCCGTATTGTCTTGTATCTAGAAGTGCAAGTGCCTTAATCGTTCTTTAATAATACACTACATTACACTACTCTGCATTAACCCCATATACACACAAGCGCACAGTGTTTAAAATTAAAGCGGTGTCTTTCCTTCAGCTAAGGAAGTTACTCTTTTTGCATGCTGAGTAGGGTCGTGAAAGGGTGCGTGAGTGCAAGTGTGAGAACTGTGTGAGAGGTGATGGATATGTGTTTTTCCAGCGTGTGTTTGTAGTGTGAGTCAGCTGCTGTCAATGATGTTAAATCACAAGTTTTTTCTGGTCTTGACAACAAATAGACAGATCTCTAAGAAGGTTTTGCACTTTGTAGAGAGATTATTGTCTGAGTGCCTGAACAACAAAAAAGATCCATCAGATGATTGTTTTCCAGGTCAGTAGATTGATTCCACTCCCTCCACTGTGGGTAATGACAGAAACTAATGCTAAAACAGGACTTCTAAGGACAGTCAATGTCATAGCTTGTGTGTCAAGGTGCAGTGTGAGTTAGCAGGTGTTTTAAATTCTTTCTTTACCTGCCAAGGGACACCAAAGCTTTGAGTAAAGTGTTCAACCACTTGAAAGTCAACATCTAGTGACATGCAGTGGATATCTTCCACTGGGTCAAAACATCATCTCATAAACTTGAATTTGAGTTTGAGGAAAAGTCACAGGCAACCAAATTGTGAGCATTTCTTGAGCAAATACTGTGTAGCTGTGACAAAGAAAAAAAAGGTGTGTGTTTTCAGTGCACTGTGACCTGGCGCAGAACAACGCACAGTGGCTTGGGGATGTATTAAAAAAAAACTCTGAGTTCTGTTTTAGTATAAGGAAAAGGTGTAATTAATATTTTGGTTAAAGTCATATGCAATAGC
Organism: Oreochromis aureus; assembly: GCF_013358895.1. Taxonomy (NCBI): domain Eukaryota; kingdom Metazoa; phylum Chordata; class Actinopteri; order Cichliformes; family Cichlidae; genus Oreochromis; species Oreochromis aureus. The sequence continues at coordinate 22,025,569 of NC_052955.1, forward strand.
TCATTCAAATGCTCATGAATGTGTTGCTTTGGATTATTTACCATGCTGGCTTATTTAGTGCTTAATTATTATTAATAGTCTGTATTAATGGGTTTAACAGTATCCCACCGTCTGTATTTGATCATGAATATTATACTTCCACTTTCATTCAGTGTTTGTGCACCTGTGACACGCACATCTGAGTTGTGGCTTATTTCTTAGGTTACCGTGGTTCTTATGATGGGAGAGCCATTGATTCATTGGTCTTACCTGATTCCATGATCGATCCCTCCATCTTTACTGTTTCACCATCTCCATCAGTCACTACATGCAGACTAGAAAAGAAAAAAAAAGAAACAGGAATTCACAGTTTTGATCGAAGGCAGTTCAATATTTTGCTTTGAAATTATTACTTAATATTTTACTCCAGGATTAAACTGACACTGTGAATAAAGACAACTTAAATACATTGGATACATTGGTTCCCATCACAATGTTTTAGTATATAAAGAGGCCAATATACTAAAGTCAAGGTGAAGTCTTACCTTTAAGACAATACACACAAGGATCTATTAATGATTCCTGGGTTTTAAAAATATTTTGAGTACACAAAGAAGCCACATGACATCTTCCATAGAGATGCTGTCTCTTTTATGTTTGACATCTTTATTTACTTTATTTTTAAATGTCATGCATACAGTATTGTGATCTGGATTGTAAAATATGTGTTTACATTTTTTTTTACTGTTCTCTGTTAATAACTTATGTTTCATTACACTTACAGTATGTACATTTTTGAACACGACTGCTTTTTGAAACATTAGATTTTTGAATAACTTTGTCTTAATGAATTAAATGTATTACATTATTTTAAAATTATAGTTGTATATATTTCACATTCAACAAAGCCGTCCTGGCTGATTGTTGTATACATTGACGATGCTTGACTTGATGTTAGAAATCCATATTTCACTTATACAATGAGAGATGAAAGAGATTTTTGCTTTTGAAGAGTGAGGGTATGATCGGTCACATCAGTACGCTTACCTTTGTTTTTGCTGTCTCTGCAATGCAGCATTTGCTTCATTATAATTTCTTGAGCTCGGGGACAGCGCGGCAGTATTGCTCGCAGGAAACACTTTCGGCAGCAGATTCTTTGATGAGAAACATTACCAAAATGTGTTTACTTCCCTCCATTTTTACAGTATATGTCATAAGTGCTCAGAAAGCTTTGCTTGCATATTTTTACTTCACTCACAGTAGGTATAGTGGCAGGGAAAATGAGTTTAGAATAAGGTGACATGATGGCAATATTGCAGTAGATGTCAAGAGGGACAACTCACTGTAGCGTAACAGTGTGAGATTCTTTAGACTGAATTAATTTCATTGTAACGAGCGAAAAAAGTGTTTGTCAATAACTAATTTTCTTTTCAATTGTTGGAGATTAAATTAATACAACTTTAGGCTCTCTCTGAATAGATGGGATAGACTGTATGTACAGATAGAGTTAGACAAAGTCAAGGAGGAGAGAAGACAGAAAGCAAAGAAACAGAAAGGAGTGGCATCTTAGCATTTACACACTGTCGTGTTTGTGATTTAAAGCTAACTAGGTTAGCATGCTATCCTACAAACTCTATCAATGATAACAGCTACCGCACGAAAAGGGTCATTACCGAAGTACAACAGGAAGTGAAAACAATAGAACATGTGAAAATTAACATGTAGGCAAAAACAAGTGGGAAAAGAAATACAGGAGACATTATGAAAATGAATTTAATGGAATCGAAGGAATATGATTGAAAACTTGTAAAGAAGCCAGAAGCATGACACTTACATGATAGTACCTGAAGGAACATAATACTACAGTCACACATGTTACACACACCGCAGGCAGTGTGCAACCCTGTGGAAAAGTGTATGTGCCTGTGCGGGAGGGGGGTGGGGGGCTATATCATGAATATATCATCTAAAGCAGATGTATTATTTAATCAGTGTGGTGTGTTTTTGTGCCGAATGAAAAATGGAGCTACTCCAGCAAGCCTGTTTCATCTCACACATGCAGCTGTGTTCCTCCCTAAAACACACATATTCACGTATAGGAGAAGCTGTGGAGTCTCAGCAGGAGTCCTGACAGTTCCACTGTCTGACTAATGATTTCTCTCTCTCTATCTCTCTCTTCTCTCTCAGCCAGGTGTAGCCTACACCAGCGGAGATCGTCAGAGTAAATCAGCTGTTTGCCATTCTCAGGGCAAAGCTTATTCTGTTAAGCTGTTTACATACACCTTTGAAACCTGACAACTGAGTATTTCAGAGATTACACCTGCGAATGCTTGTGCACTCATCTTGACTCACCAAAACACTCAGCGGTCCGTCCACTGGTGTGAAAGAAAACTTGCTTAACTAAGATGTACTTGTAATAAAACAGAGAAGAGATAAACAGTTATTCAAATAATGATATAAGGAGCAAGGATACCTCTATGAATTTTGCTGTAATAAATGAATAATTGTCTGAGTTGTAGTAAGGTTTACATAACTTCGTTCTTAAGTTTAAAAAAAATGCACTGAATCTTTTACTAGCAAATGAACTACTAATTTTAAAGAGTAGCAATATGTATTAACTATGTATTAAATTATGTACACTGTACTGATAATTCAACACTGGAAGGCTCCTACGCTTTTGACATTAGCGTTCATAAGCACAGTTTTTTCTGATTTTGAACGCTGATTCTGCAGTTGCAGATGCCACGTGGAAAAGGGCTTCTCTAAGCTAAGTCCCTCATATATATGCCTAATGTGATTTAATGTTAATAGTGTGCCCGATATGAAAATTTAATGGTAAAGTACAGTGCCGAAAGCTAAGCAGGACAAGACATTTAAGTCCTCCATCAAAAAATGTACTTTCATCAAAGACAGTAAGTAGATGGTAGAAGTAAGGGAAAGTCAAGCAATCACAAAAATCATTATTAGCCCTTTGGGCACTGGTGTTATTTTCATCCAATTTAATGGCAATTACCCCAGTAGTTAGTGAGATATCTTAGTTTCCACCAGAGCATTGGCTAGACCAACTGGCACAGCCACGTTCAGAGAAGGCAGTAGGTAACATATAAAGCATAACAAAACTGGATTGTTTTAAGGCAATGGACTGCTTTCCAATAATGCAGTTCAATGAAATATTGATCTTGGAATTAGCTGGCCTGATGTCAGTTGATTAAACTTAGGATAAGATTAACTCTGATCGGATTAGGTACTCTGATAACCGTATTGATGTTGCAAGGATCTTATCAGTGTTCCCAATTACTCTTCATAACACTATTAAAAAAGAAAATGAATAGACTCAATTTAATATGGGTAATGGATAATGATTCACAGTATTGTGGCACTTCCTCATCTGACAACTGTACCGGTAAGGAAGATGAGATTTAAAGCTAAATAAACTCTGAATAGATATCAGGAATCTCAAGCAGTCATCTGTGAGTGTTCTATTTCTGCAACACAGTTGATAAGTGGATGGCACTGATGCCTTTAAAGTGGGTGGGTTTGAACCTTTCTGTGTATAATTTCTGCTGCATGAAAAAAGCAAAACAAAACATGCTTTGGATATTATCCTGTCACCGCGCTCTTGGCTTACAGCTTGGGTACCACACAATAGCTGCCCACTGCTCCTAGTGCTGAGGATGGGGGTAAATCTAGAGAATAGATTTCCCTGCAGGCAGGAACGCTTATCAGTGAGGGTTTAATCGCTGGCAAATCCATTAACAGTTAATTACTCTTGATTTTGCTCATTAGAACCTTTTCATTGATGCTTGTTGATTTTTATTAGTTTTCTATGTACCTTTTCCTTATTTGAAATGGACTCGGTGGGACAATTTTGCCGGCACATTTTTTTTTAAGTCATTTAAAAATCTAAGACTTCCAGACTCCCTGAAGAAATTGGTCCTTTTTCACTAGTAGCAATTCTATCAGTTTTTTGAAAAACCCTGTTATTATCTCACCATGTGTCAACTGTAGTCTGGTGCGTTACTTAAGTAAAAGCAAAGTAGTCTTTGTTAATCAAACCTCAAAGAAAATGGATTCAGTTTGTTTTGGTTCTTGTTTTGTTGTTAGGAGCTTAGAGATCTGACTTCTTTTGTCATGCTAATAATTTATCCTACAATATGATGATATTATTTTGCGCCTCTGTGTGCTTGCTGTTTTAAAACAAATTTCAGGTTGGAGGGGCACAGGATCACTTTATTGGGACAGCTTGCTTCACCACAGGCCAGCTGGAATCTGATCAACACACACACACACACACACACACACACACACACACACACACACACACACACACACACACACACACACACACACACAAAAACACACAAAACTTCTCATACAAGGTTGTTTTTTCTGTCTCCGAGTAGCTACTGGTTGGTATGATAGAGCAGAAATAAGGGCAGTAAGAGAGAAGATATGGGAAATACAAATTAGAAACCTCGGAGAGAGTGAATATAGTTGTATGCAGAAGGTGGAAAGGTCAGGAAAGAGGTCAAGACAAAGTACTTGAGGACACAAAGCAATTGAGTGTCTGAATACTAAATTTAGTTTCCTTGGTAGTATATAAATAGTATCATAAACCTGTAATTTTGGCTAATGTTTTCTCCTGAGTCATTAAATGCTGATATACGGGTTTCACTTTGCTTGGCTGCCACTGACTCTCCTTAATCTTGAAGATGAAACGTGAAGAGTTGTTTTAGTATGACTGTTAACTGTTGCAGCAGCCTTCCAGACTAGTTAAATCTCTATTCACCAACCACTTCACTCTCAGTGACTCATACTTGAACTGTTACTGCTGAAAGTGGTTACTCGACTGTCTGTGCCTGGCTGCCTGTGGAGCTGAATCAGCTCACTCTTGTATTTTCAATTGCTAATAGGCAAAAACAGTAGTTTAAAAGAGCTACTTGGTACAGAATGAGCGCTTTCTAAAATACTAACTTTGTAAATATAGTTATAAAAAGTAAGGCTATGGTATGTCAAACAAAAGGCAGAGTAGAGCATTGTTGATTAAAATTCAGTGGTCTACGCATGATGGAAGGAGGTTGATGGATAACGTGTCATGTAAAAAAGTGAGCTACTCAGTCTGTTAAACCTCTGAAAAGTCTTTATGTATATCTTAGTCCAATACTTTGCATTAACTGTGAATCCCCTTTTTAGTGGCCATATGTCAGTGTTCTTTATTTTCGCCATGTGTCCAAGCATTTGGCACATTGTGGTGGCAAAAGCATTAAATTCATTTAACATTTGCTTTGTGTTTTTTTGATACTTTTGGGCTCCCGTTCTGGAATATGGTGGCACTAGAGGATAATTGGTACCTGCTAATCCATTAAAACCTTTTCTCAAGTCTACTGCAGTTAATTAGCAATAATGGTAATGGCACTTCAAGTATTAGGTTAGATTTGTGACATAAGCATTTGCTCCAAAGTCAGGTGTCCCTGGAAAACAAATGGTTGTGTTATATAGCTTTAACAACACTCACCAATAAAGGTTTCCTAATCCTGGTTTGACAACAAGTTAAAAGGAACCTAAGTTGTGTTGTTTTGCTTCTAGCTGTTTGAATTAATGAAATACATACTGTACAGCTTCATAGGTTTCATATGTCTATCTCCAGAGCAAGTGTATAGTGAACATTTATCTATGTGACTGATTAATTACTAATGATGATCAGTTATGATCCTCTCACATACATAGTTTCACTCAAATTGACAATTGACAGGATAGCTATTAATTTGAGACAAAAATGAATGTTTTTCCTCAGGTTATCCTCAGGTTTGGATTTGACTTCTAGTGTTTCTTCTGCTTTGCCTTCGGGGCCTTACTCAGTATCTAGATTTTTATTTGTTTTTTGTTTTCTTTTTGTTGATGAGGCTTAGTGAATTAAATGCATTGCTGCTACAGGACCTAAAACACAGCCTGCTGTGTGTGGTAGCTATTGATACCTGGTGAAGGTGAACCTAGCCTAGCCTGTGTTATTCATTCCTTATTAGATCTCAAAAGTTAGGCTAGTTGGGGGAGAGTGTGACGGATCCATATCCTCAAACACATGACCTTAGTTGATGACATCAAAGCTTTTTCCAACTCAACAACACACTTGAGTTAGCGAGTCCTGCATTCTGGAGTCAAATCATGCATCTTATTAGAAAAACACTGACAAAAGATGCATGTAAAAACAGTAAAATTGTTATAGACAATAACAAAATGCATTAAAGTTAAATGATCAGTCAATGTCTAACTTTATCACAAAATTATCAGACTCTAATCCAACCAGAGATGACAGCCACCTGTCACTCGCCGACTGTCAGGGTGGTTTATGGGAAGAAATTTACGTAGGCAATTTTAAAACATTCTGGGAAGCGCCTGATTTAATTAGAAGACAGGAGATTCACCCATTTCTCATGCTGCAGCAGGGTACACAATAGTTGCCAGTCCATTTAGGGCTGACACCCACACTCGCAGCCAATTTAGACTCACCAGTTAACCTTATACACATGACTTCACAGTGTGGGAGGCAACACCCAGGCGCAGGGAAAATGTGCAGACTCCACAGCAAAAGGCTGACCAGGAGGTTCAAACCCAAAGCTTTCTTGTTGTGAAGTGACAGAGCGACAACTGCACTACTATGTTACCCAGTTAACCTAATAAAAATAAATGCAGCTTCTGAGCTGAAGAAAGAATGTGCAAGTTTAAATGAATTGTCTGAATGAATATAGCTATCAATTCTCAAAGCAGAGGCCAATGAGGAGGAGTGGCAGCATTCTTAATAATCAACCCAAGACCTCAAATTGGTTGTAACTCATTTTAAAGGTACAATCTTTGCTTCTCAGATGCAGAAATAACTTGTTTATCATTAACCTGCATCTTCTTCTTAGTTTTCTTTCTCTTTATCTGATTGTAGTTACATTTGCTTAGATGGAAGCGGGTCCTTGAGTCTTTGCAGACTATTATTGAAGGCCTTGCAAATCAATTTTGTGAATTTATGCACAGAAATGGTTTGTTTGAAGGGCTTCAGTGAGGATTTAGAGTACATAATAGCATAGAAACAGCATGGGTGAAAGTCATAATCAGTCTTGTCATTGCAGATATCAGTGCTTCGTTTGACCCTAGCAGTTAAAGTGTCTTATTATACAGACTGGGGCATATCTTTGGGATTTTAGGAACCACATTAAGTTGATTTTGGTCATATTTATCAAATAGATTTAGTTTTGTTCATTTAAATTCAGGGTCCTCACTCACACAAAGTTATCATGCAGTAGGTATTCCCTTTCACTTTATATGTAGGTAGGTTGTACACTGTAAAAAAGAAAATGTTGAGAAAACGTAAAATTTCAAGGCAACATGATGCAAGAGATTTTTGAGTTTTCTCAACTTTTGCCAACTGTTGTTGACTCAACTAAGATTTACAAGTTCTGCCAACTTGGATCTTCTTGTTCACCTAATTAGGATAATCCTGGAAGTCTAACGAAGAAATTCTGGTTTCAATGCCATGTATTTCTGCCTTCACCAAACACAGATATTCTTGTTGAGTAATCATACAATTCTTACTCCAGTGAGTTGAAAATTTACCTATATAAACAAAGGAAAATGTATGTTGTTATTATACTTGAAAAAACACTTAATAGATATAGAATAAAACAAAGCACAATTCAATGTTATCTAAAAGCTTATTTATTTTGTTCAACAGTCTTTTCAGTACATTTCAGAATGTCATGGGTAGTAGGGTGAATTTCTGTTAAAAAAACAAAAAAGAAAGAAAGAAAAGAAATAACAAACAAACAAAAACGTGTTGCCAGTTTCTTTTGGGTGCTTTGAGCACCCCAGCAGAGACGTTAAAATTCTAGAGTCCAGAACCAAAAAAGAAAAGTGTCCAGCAACTTAATAATTCATGCACACACACCCTGACCGTCTTGTAAAAGCTGAACATAACTATTGCACATTAAATAGGGTAGTGCTACAAACGATTGCCTATGCACCCAGACATTGACATTTTACACAGGCTTACTATGATGAACTATGGAAGTTAAAAGTTCTTAGAAATGTTACCATCAATGAAGAGGAAACTAACACTATAACAAATCTTTTAAAATACTACAAGACAAATTTTCACCATATATTCTCAACAATACAGATTCATCTGACTAAAATTTACATTTCGAATAATGATTTATCCACTTCACCTTCATATTGTCCGACCAGGCCAAAATAAGATGGCCTGAATTGCTTCAAAGGTAAAACTCATCTGCTTTAGATAATCAATATTGAGGGCATACAGAAGGCCAAAGAGGTGTGCCAGGGCAGTAGAGAGATCTGGAATGTTATGTAGCACAATGTCCCCTTCCAACACAACTGCATGTTCTCGCACAGACGTATCAGCATCGTCATCTTGTAGGATGGTGAGGATGGCAACTGATGCACCGTTCAACACTGGTTCCAAAATGTCAGTGTCCTGAAGAAAAGTAAAATATGAATTATTGAAAGCTAAGAAAAACTAAAGACAAAACAAATTTCTAAAGATTTTAACTTTAACCTCTATACCATGCTGGTCGTTTGACCCATGGAGGTTTTAAGAAGAAAAAGCTTATTTTCTTTTAATTAATGCCACCTTGTGAGTTTTGTACAAAAATATTTTCTGCTATGGAACAACCACTAACAATGCCCAGCTGCTGCTCAGCAGAAAAAAAGGAGTGAGAGTTATGACAACTGCAATCCCCACTATAAAATTATCTGGACTGCACTGAGAAAGTGTACATTTCCATTTTGGATAAACTCATCCTTTAAAAACATCTCATAGCAATTAGTTTTACTTGCATTACTTTTTTGTACTTACTAAGCACTTCAGGAAAACCTCTGTTGCATCTTCTCTTGAGGAAAATGGGCAGGCCTCTCAGTGCCCGTTGGACACAGTGTTGGATGTCTAAAGAGTATTCAGTGGAAAACAAGAATTTCAATTAGTGAAGTAACATGGTGTACTATACACAATGCAAAATCAGAACTCTCATAGTAATGAAAGTAAAGCACAGGTCAGACCCAGCAACACGCAAAACGTACAACCCCCCAAAAAAAAAAAAAACAACAACACCATGTTAACAATTTTACTTTCGTTTTACAAATTAAATAAAATACTGCCAAATAAGAACAAAGCAATGACTCATGACATTCATTTTACTGACATATCCACTGATGTGTTTTGTTTGAAGCCAACATCTTTTTCAGTTTCTGTTAAGAGAAAAGTATACTCTCTTCTAAAATGTCAGATAAAGGAGCACTTCACTCACCTGTTCATCAAGTTTATCCAGGAGGTCTTCCATCTCCTCACCAAGAGCTCCTTCTTAGACCAGTACAGTTTCAGCAGGCCAGGCACAACTTTGTCAAGGGATGCATTGAAGGTCCCCAGGAGGTCTTTGCTTGTGATCCGATGAAATTTTCAGATATCTAAACAATACATTCACCAAAATATTGTCATTTATTCAGCACAGAAAATTCCTGGGTAGCTGTCTTGGACAGTCTGCACCATGTTATATGCCTGACTGTGTCATCAACAGCAAAACCTACCTACTTCAAAAATCTCTCATGAATACGTCTTTTGCACAGGAATAGAAACACCCCCACAAAACCCAGTATCAATATGAAAATACATATTATGTTCTAAGTTGCACCAAAATCTGTGACCAATCAGATTCTGTGACCTGCCTTAGTATTCTTTCCCTAACAATCTCAGACTATAGAAGTCCTATTTCTAGCACAAAAGAAAAAAAAAATACATGCTAAGTCAAAATTATGAGATTGCCCCAGCAAATACCGTACTGCTTCAATATAAGTATAAATCATGCCCAATTTGAATAATAATTAAATTATAAATAAATTAGGACAGTCTTACCTCCTCAGAGGAAAACAGCGCAGGTCATCTCTCCTGGACCTCAGATACCATAGGCTGACACTCCACGACCTCTCTCCGCCTGAGAGAAAATGTTTGCAATAATGAAACATTTCAATATAATGTAGAAAAAAAAAAAGAAAAAAAAAAAGTTACGGATCAGACTCCCGATCCTTACTGCGCATGTGCAAAGTCGGACCGTACAGATCGCGTCTACCCGTGGAATTGTACATAAAATCAATACTCCACCAACAAAAAGGCTCTCAAAACAATACAATACTTTCCACAGCTTTGAAGGATGGGTCAGGTGTATCCTTCGTGGCCCACCCTATGCCAGAATTCATAGCGCAGCCCAGCCGATTCTAGTTTCAAACAATGGCGGCAGCCACTTAGTTTTAATATTACTCTTATTACTCTTTCTGGGTCACAAAGTAAACTTTTAAGGTATTTTCAGGCGAGAATGTAGCTGTGTAAATTTCAAATATCTGCTCAGTTTATTAAGACAACACATTTTGCAAAAAATGCTTCTACGTTTTCGGAGACGTCTGTTACCACCAGCTTCGATAGCTAGCTGGGATTCAAGGCTCGCTAGAGCAGCGAGAACAGCGAACTCCTGGCATATCATTTTCAACCCCCGCATGGTCCTTCGCTAGCTTAAACATGATATATAAGTCCCTTAGATGACTTAAATATGTTATTGTTTGGCTTTTTTTTCAGTGCTTTACTCGTTCCACCCTCCTGGGTCCTCAGGAGGATGCAGCCTAGCGCTTGTAGAAAATCCTAATAACAGATGTCGTTAGCTTACCTGCTAGGGCAAATGGCGGCAGCTCCCGCACCTGTCCAAAAAATGGTCAAATAATACACTCCAACTTCAGACCAGGTAAAATCCGTAATGGTCGAAAAATTGTAATTTTCATCCAACTTTGGCCACGTTTGTTCAAAGTTTCTTAGCAGGTTTTCAGTTCAGAACACATCGACAAACCACTGTCACACAGTCTGCTCAGACTCGTTTGGTCTAGTTCAAACTTATTCAGACCACGACGTGTGCCAGTCACCTACGGGGTTTCCACCGGTTCCCAACTCGACTCAAAAATCTACTCAAAAGTTGATAATCTTTGTTATGCTCGCTAGAAAATCTTAGTTAGGACAACAATGGAAGAAATTTGTTGGGCAGACAAGCTATTTTAGGTTGTAAATGGAAAGTTTTATTTCTAAGTCAGTTTAATTTGAAAACTTTACTCAAATCAACAATTACTAGTTATCGTTTTTACAGTGTATTAACAGAATTTACTGCATGCATTTCCTTTGCTTTGCAGTAATACGTTAGGTTAAATTCATTCATTCGCACTAGAAGCATTTATTAAAGTGACAACTCCCTGGATTACTTTTAATTTTTGTTACTGCAAAAGGTTATAAATCGTTAGATACATAGATACATGCACCAATTTAGACTGCAGCTGTTTATTTGTTTTTACCTCTTATGGACTATTTCTAAATAACTCTGAATTGGCTCTAGCTGCATAAAAGAGTACTGGCACAGGGAAGCAAGGGAGAACTTGTCCTCACTGTCACAAAGAATGTATTTAAAGGGAACTACTGAGCTTCTCACTTTAATTCTATAAGGTCTTTACCTCACGATGTAAAGTGTCTTGTGAGTTGGTAACACATACAGGAAACTTCAACATTTTCTTCACCATTCATTTGCTTCTGATCCCAAGTATTGTCCATTCATGAGGCCTCAAAAGTTGATGCATTTCTTCAATGATGCATCTGTTCAAAGGCATTGACTTTGTTACAGTGTGAGCCTAAAATTCATTTTGGCCTAATTTATGCAAGGTCATATTAATAAGATAATATTATGCATAATGATATTATGATCATCCTCCTTGCAGTTTATTATTTGGTTATTTTACAAACCTGAAATAATTACACTCTTTCTTATTTAATTTTATCTTAATCTTTAATCTTGATTTTCTTTGAATAACACTTTTGAACTTCAGATGTATACACTCTCACACTCTCTTTCAATGTACAAATGTAAGACACCTGAAAAGGATTAAATTGAATAGGCAGACATGTTTATTTGGCTTGGGTTTTGGAAAGTTTTCACAGATTTAATGATTAAGTCAGAAAATTCCCTTCTCTAACAATTGTGCATGTTGTTTATGTGTGGGAGCTCTTTTTAAAAAAAATATAATGCTCTTACTGTCAACCCTAAATTTAGTGAGCTGCTGCCTAATAGTGGTAACCATATAAATCACAAAAAAGTATTATTTTTCATATCAATCCACCCATCCATCGTCATTCTAATCAACCTGCTCTTTGAGGCACAGAAGCTCAGAAGCTCAGAAAACAGCCCATTAAATGCAGAATAAAATAGATAAACAAAATGAGGTGCAGAGGACAGCAGCAGAGATGGACAAAAACTTTAAGTAATGGGCATATGCAAAGAGAAACAAAGAGACAGGCTGGCGGTGACATGCAATATGCTGCTGTAAGGTAGAAATCTAAGGTGGAATATATAAATAAACTACGGCTCATGTCACCATGAGTTTTAAGCCTGCTATTGGATTCTCTGCACACCATTGACATTATTGCTGAACTGAATTACATCCAATATAACTTGGCAAAGGCTGGGGAAAGTGCAATACTCCTAAAAATTATATTGATTGAGAAAAAATAAAAAGTAATGCAGAGCTCCTTTTATCAGTTGCATTCCTGCTCTCCCTATCCATTAAAGTCCTGATGTAGTGCTATGCTGTATAAAGTTAAAAAACTAAAATTAAACTTAAAGAACAAATAAAAAAAGAAAAACTACAGCACTGTCAAAGTGACCTAAGATAACCTAAAAGTCTACAAAATATGACATAAGACATAAAATATAAAATAAATAAAAGAAAGAGACCAATGAGATCCTTTCCACGCGTACATCTCATCCCACACCAGATGCACTCTGTCACTTCCATCTTGAACTGCAGCTGGTAACAGAAGTCCCCCTCTGGTTTGGCGTAAGTCCAAGCAGAACCTGCAGCTAGTGGAGAGCTGCTCCATGTGCTACTGTGCAGAGCTCAGCAAAGCCGCAGAGCAGGGAAGGATTACTATTGCCAGCTGTAGCCCAAGATGGTGGAGTTGGAACTCTCATCACAAAGTACTTAGCAAGGAAAATACTTGCAGAGGGTAAACTTATAAATGGTTTTTCACAATTATTATAAGAAATTACTCACATATGCCTTTGGAAAACTACAGATTTGTGCAATCACACCACAATTTAAGTGCTTTATAATAAACACTCTTGTGTCCTCGAAATGTCAGCAAATTAAAATCTATGTTTGAAGGGCCCTTCTAATAAGTGCCTAAATTCACTGCCTGTCATTTCTTGTCAAACACCAAAACTTCACTCACAGCTCTGGTCTGTAGTGAATCCAACCTGAGCTGATTTCCTTGTATGCGATGCAAGAATGCATGTATACAAACATGGCATAAAAACATCTTCAGACTGCCATACAAACAAGAAATGCTTTTCACCTCCTCCACTCTATAAATTCATTCTCAATAATGCCTTCTGTGTGAGCATATTCATATGCTTAGGCTGTGTCTCAGACTTGGGCTGCAATACATTTTAAAGTAATTCCAAATTTTTCTTTTTTTAAATTCTCAGTTGTGTCTTTGGGAGCTGTGAACAGAGCACAATAGGTAGCAGCCACCAGGAAAAAGCTTGTATACAATCATTTCAGACTTTTTAATTTTACTTGTAGAAACTCTAAAAACTAAAAGTTGGATACAGAAAAGGGAATTTGACCCAAAGCAAACTGAAGATAACTAAAACATTAAGCAGTTCTGGACCCTCTTAGTGGCTCTTCAGTTATTTTTTTAAATTGTTATTTAATTTCTAGTAGAACTTCTTAAATATTATAACTTTTTTTAAGTAAAAAGTCAGAGAGGTTTGTATTAACCACTATATGTGTGCTAATCAAGTACAAACAAGCACAGTATCTTGATGTAAAGTATATATTAATATGATGGCAAGCCGTGCCCCTCCGAGGGACAAAGCTCTCATTTCTTAAAACAAACATGCCTTAAAAAAAAGCTGCTCTGTGTATATAAAGGCTTTTCTTCACTAATGAATTTCAAAATCTCTTCTTCTTAAAAAGAGAAACACTAGAGCAGATGCAAGATGACATTATCCTCAACTCATAATGTAAAAATAGCTTGAGGGTTAAGAGATTGCCTGTGTTGAATAACATATAAGTTAGGATACATTAACAAAATCATTGTCTTTATATGAGGCTGTGTGAGTCTAATCAAACATATTAAGTGGCCTCTGCCCTTAAGCCATTTTTCGCTTGCAAAGCAGAGATTATTTAGTAAACATTGGAGATTTTTCTTAGTAAATGGCAGTCTTTTGAGAAGCTTTGCCCAACACATAGCAGCCTGAGAGCTGTCCTACAAGTGCTTATGTATGAATGCCCATAATTTTGCAGATAAATGCCCATTATGTGCGCTTATCACAACCCTGAATGTAAGTGTCTGTGAATGCGCTTGGCAAAATAAGGGATCTGCATGTCATGGTGGAAAGCATTCAGTGAATAATTAAAAGTTGAAAGGGTCATGGAGAAGAGTATGCCAGTGGAAGAAATAGAGAAAACAGAGTTAGAGGCAGGAAGCTACAGAAAGGAGAAAGAGGAGAACATTCGACAAAAGATACAATAAAAAAAAAAAAAAAAGAAAGCAGATAGCATTTGGCAAATACATCTCGTTAATGTGAGGTACAGGGAATTGTCATGAGTCAATCATATCCATATTTGATCACTGAGCATTATTGAAAATGTTCCATCAATTGATCCATAGTAAATTTCCATTTTGCTTAATTTTCTAGATGCTAATGTCATTCGTTACATAATTTTCTCACCTTTGACATGTCAGTGTCTTTAAATTATTAAAAAAGGAATAAAGTAATAAATACAGAAGACCGAAGCAGAAGGGGGTGAAACAAACACACTAAGATAAAAATAAAGTAGAAAATGAGAGGAGGTCAAGAAAATAACAGTGAAAAACAAACCAGAGACATTGAATGAAACAGTGAAAGACCAAATTCGCCCATTAGATTGCACAATAATGAGGTGTGGGGGAAGTCAAGTGTTCAGAATGGACCGCAGTATATATGATGTGTCTCAGTGGCCATAGCTCACTGCAGCAGTGTGTGTCTGTGTGTGTGTGTATGTATTTGTGTGTGTAAGTGGAAGCTTTTTTATTAGTGTGGGTTGATTAGGTCATATTGCAAGTTTAGATCAGCCAGCCTCCTCATTATTACTGCACAGATACATACACACATGTGCTGGTATGGGATGAGCAAACAGATAAATGATTAGCACTGACCACAGCACAGTGAAGGGAAGAGATGAGCAGATGTCGGAGACAGAGAGAGAAAAAAACAGAGGGGAGTGAGACAGTGGGGTGGGAGGAAGGAGAAATTACAGCCGTGACATTGAAGAAGGGAGGAAAGAAAAGCTATATAAATGTACAAATGGCAGTGAAGAAATTGAGGCACAGGGAAGGGGCTGAATAAAACATATTAAAATTAACTTTAAGTTTAGGCAGTAATTATAGGATCTCTTCAGATAGATTAGTGTGAAATGCACAAATGAGAAGGTAATAGATAGAGAATGGAGCAAAATGGAAGGCAGGCAATTTGAGAACACTGTGATCAAGTGAGGAAAATAGAGTTAGAAAGGGGAAAAAATTAAGGAAGGGGAAACAGATGGAAGGAGATATGATCAAGTACAGACAAGGATAAAAGTGTAGGCCATGGACATTTTAAAGGGAACAGAAATCTCAGAGTTAAAACTTGCATTTATTGAAACTGAGAAGTTCTGTATCTGTGCTATCCTGTAAAAATCTGACAATCGCACTGAGATATGTTTAGTAATAGACAAGCTGGAGTACTGGTGATACTCTGTGTCAAAATTTGGACAGTGTTCAGAAATTTGTGGCCGAATTCTCACAGTGTGATTGTTCCTGTGATGTGTGCATGTAAATGAAGTGATTGGAATGTAAAATTAAATTATGCAGAATACCCTGGCAACATTTTAACTACCATTTTCAGCCTCAGCTACAGATGATAATATTGGCCTGTTGGTTATTTGGTCAGTGTGGTCCAAGTTGAAATAACAACCATGAAATATTATACAGACAGTGGTCCAGATACCCAGGCGATGAATTATAGCTATGGCTATCGACTGACCTACTTTGTGGAGCAAACACACATAGACACACACACAAAGTTTTCCCTTATTTGGATGTTTAACTTGACATGCTAGTACTATGTACTTTTTTCTGTTTTGTTGCAAAACATTTTCTTCCATTTATGCTGTTAATGATACAACTCAACAAGTGTTTATGTCACAATCTGACAAGTCTAAAGACTTCATGACCAAGGTTTTGTTAGACCTATTTCACACAGTACACTAAACCTGAAACATTGCCTTTATTTTAATGTCTGCCAGGGCCTAAACTTTTTTTTTTAAGTTATAGGACTAGAATAAAGTGAGAATGTAGAGAGAGAGCAGTGATAGATTCTAGAGTTGTAATGTAGCTATCTAGTTAGCTCTAAAACCCAATTTGGAAGACCCTTCCCCCCTAAAGTTTCATCTACATGAACGCGTTTCCCAGCAGTGGGATGACCACAGACCACACAAAGTCAATGACAATTTGCCAGCTTCAGGCAAAAACTGGTAAAAAAAAAAATGCTGGTGATGTGGAGGTGGCGTGTCTCGAGATAAATGTTTCCCAACTTGGTAGTTGCAAAAGACTGAAGCAACTACCAATGAGACAACAGTATATTATTGATTAGCATACAGTTCAACAGGCAGTAAATACATAGGGCTGTTACCTAGGCAACCAGAGACTGGAAGTGGCTAACTGTTAACTTTAAAGTTTTAGCCAATGAGTGAAATGCTCCCTTATGGCTGCTCCTTAAAACATTTCCAATAAGTCTACTACATCATAAGTTTTATGAGGCAGGTCATCACCTTGGTTACCCAGATAATGATGGAGAAACTTCTAATGTGGTAACACATATGTAACACATGTAAAAGAGTCTAGTTGAACCTAAACCATGCTATTTTTTTTCCAGACCCAACCAAATGTTTTTCTTTAGTAAGGAATCCTAAAATCGGCAATTTCTTCCAAATTACATGACATATTAGTAATTTGTTATTAGTCAATAATCCATTACTTGACTTTTTAACTTCTTGAAAGGAACTACCTCATTTCAACACAAGACTCCATTAAGGATAACATTTCCAAAACCTAAAACCAAAACCTTTCAAACAGCAAAGTTGGTCAAAGCACTCAGATAGCACTTCACTGTGTAACTGTTTGTGTAGTGTTTTTCTGAGTTGTGTACTAAATATTGTGTGTTTGTTATTCTAATATATTTTATTTATTTAAGAAGTATTCTTGAAGTATACATTGCAACATGTCTTAGGCTCTAAATGTTGTGCTGTATCATATAATTGTGTGCTGCATGGCTGACCTAACAGATAATCAATAAAAACAAAAAAATAATAATAAAAAAATAACAGAAAAAAATTGATGGCAAGCACACAAACATTTCCTCTATCTCGTATATATAATGCCACAAGCCTGTTTATCTGTGCTTGATATTTCAGATGCAGAGTGATGCTCAGTCTGGAGGGGTTTTGCTCCTGGCCTTATAGTAGCATAGCATATTTGGAGTTTCTTCGAGAGATTTGATGCATTTGATGGAAGTGGAATAATTATTCAGTTTAACATTCTTGCCCTTGTCTACAACTAAGACAAGTAAATAGTTTCTTCATTTTTATCATCTCCCCCCATATACTAAGGTATGTTGGACTAAGGTTTCCTAGTCAAAACTGGCTGAAGGAAAAAAAATTACTTGCATATATTTACAACTGCTATTCCCTTTAGAGACAAAATGTTAACTGGTGCTGTAATATAAATTAAAAAAAAAAAAAACTATAAATTTAAAAGGGAAATAAAGCTTTACAGAAAAAAAATAATGCAAAGCTAATTCCAAGAATGGGAATCTGTACATGTTTCATGCAATATGTCTCATCTTCCGCATCATTCTTGTTTTGGAATGCAGTTTAGCTGAATTGGGAACAAAGTTAGGAGACAGCTTTGGGTGAAAAGTGTAATAGAGGAAGGATATTTGGATATTTGGGAAAGACAGTAGCATGAGACATGATACTGAAAGAAAGAAAAAGAGTGACAGAGAGGTATAGTATGAAGGAGGCAAGTTGTGTAGGAGGCTGAAAGAAAGCAATGGACGGGTCAGTGTTAACTGCTGTAGTCTGGCTTTCTCACTGAGACCTATCACAGCCTATCAACTCACTCTGATGGAACATACACATACACAGACACACACATGGGGCAAACCTGGTGATGTGGACAAGCCAAACAGAGAGAAATAGTGGTTCTGTAAGTGGCTTGGAGATGAAGAAAGGGAGTGTGAAGAAATTGTTTCAGATCAGGGGGCCAAGATCATACACTGGTGCAAGATCATACTCATGGCTAGGTGTATATAGGTGTGTGTGTGTAGAGGAAAGAGAGAATCATTATGTCCACTAGAGAAATAGAGAAATGTACCTCAATGTGCATAGCCTACAAACTACCTATGAATTGGTCAAGGTTGTGGACTGGCAACCACAAAGCCATTCTGACAAACTTCAAAAGCTGGTGTAAAGTATAGCAGCATGAGACTTAAGTACTTCAAAAGGTGGACTTTTTATTTTTAGTAACTTGCACTTGCATTTGTGTTGTGGACTTGCAAGCACTTATGTATGATGCAATAAAATAAAAATGGGTCTATGCACTGAGGCAACAGGTTCAGCTGTGATTTTGTATTGCATTTCCATAAAGTTGGAGAAAAGAAGAGTCAAGGCTGATGTAGTAGATTCTGATTCATCATCACCCACCCAGGTGAAACTCATGCAATGGCCATGAATTGAACCAAGGAATTTCCTTTAATATGAATTCATCACTTCTTAAGACCTATTGACAACAATTTTCAATCCACCTCTTGTATTATTTGGCATACCTCAGCCTTTTCTGCCTGTTTGCCTTCCTTACGAATGTCTTCTTGACATCCATGTTTCCACTGACCATTTCTGATGAGGTTTTGATGAACAGTAGATAGATGAACTGAAAGTTCAAGTGCATCTCAGGTCCTGTGTCAGGTTTTGGCTAGATTTTTTTCCTATTTCTCAAGAAGATGACTTTTAGATACTGCTTATCTACTGTAGAGAATTTTTAGGCTTGTTACTTCTTCTTTTGTTCTCCTCAAATCTTTTAAGGACGTACTGCACTGGATGCTGAGACATGCTTTTGGCTAATAGTTCTTTGGGAATCACTTTGTATTTTATGTTTAACTGCGTTATCTTTGGCATTGGCATGTACAAGGAAAAACTTCAGAAAGCCTGGGGAACTATTGCTCAATATCACTTTAGAAATCACCAGCAAGTCTGGCTTTTTGGAAGCAAAATAGAAAGAAATGAGTGGTGGCGCAAGACTTTTGCACACTACTCTGGAGTCAACAGTGCACCAGTGCATTTAACTCAGATATGATCTACAGCAAGATGTGTCTAAAGTGCGGACTTGAAACTATATACCAGTTTTTAATCCTTATTGACAGTGTGATGGATGGTCAGTAGTTCTAGTCCTCAACTATGAAAATAGATTAAAGCCACAAAATAACCATGCTTCTGTTATCTATGCTGTGGACACATTTTACTGTAAATAACACAGAAGTGTTTCAGATAGTATGATATGCTAATGATTTTGTTGTTAAATAGTTCATTAAAAAGCAAAAATGTGTAGAATTTAGTGTTATGTTTTAGATTGTCTCAAAATATATTTGGGATTCATTGCTTTGTTTAAGGGTGCAATGTGTGTCGGGCGGCGGCCAGGAGCGGAGGCCCTGGCGGACCGATCCCCGGCTGCCAAGACTGGCAATAGGGACATGGAATGTCACCTCTCTGGTGGGGAAGGAGCCTGAGTTAGTGCGTGAGGTTGAGAAGTACCGGCTAGATATAGTCGGGCTCACCTCTACGCATGGCTTGGGCTCTGGAACTAGTCTCCTGGAGAGGGGCTGGACTCTGTCTCAGTCTGGAGTTGCCCCTGGTGAGAGGCGGCGGCTGGGGTGGGTATTCTATCCCCCGGCTTGCTGCCGGTGCGTTGGGGTTTTTCCCAGTGGATGAGAGGGTTTGTTCCCTGCGCCTCAGGGTCGGGGAACGGGTCCTGACTGTCATCTGCGCTTATGCGCCGAGTAGCAGTTCAGAGTACCCAGCCTTCTTAGAGTCCCTGGGGGTGCTGGAAGGTGCCCCACCTGGAGACTCTGTTGTCCTACTGGGAGACTTCAATGCTCACGTGGGTAACGACAGCGAGACCTGGAGGGGCGTGATTGGGAGGAACGGCCTCCCTGATCTGAACCCGAGTGGTGTTTTGTTATTGGACTTCTGTGCAAATCACAGTTTGGCCATAACGAACACCTTGTTCGAACATAAGAGTGTCCATAAGTGCACGTGGCACCAGGATGCTCTAGGCCGCAGGTCGATGATCGATTTTGTAATCGTATCACCAGACTTGCGACCATATGTTCTGGACACTCGGGTAAAGAGAGGGGCTGAGCTGTCAACTGATCACCACCTGGTGGTGAGTTGGATCAGGTGGCGGGGAGGACGCTGGACAGACCCGGTGCACCTAAACGCGTGGTGAGGGTGTGCTGGGAACGTCTAGCAGAGGCCCCAGTCCGCGAGATCTTCAACGCACACCTCCGGCAGAGCTTCAACAACATTCCGAGGGAGACGGGGACATTGAGTCCGAATGGACCATGTTCAGCGTCTCCATTGCCGTTGCTGCATTGAGCTGCGGCCGCAAGGTGGTTGGTGCCTGCCGTGGTGGTAATCCCGAACCAAATGGTGGACACCAGAGGTGAAGGGAGCCACCAGGCTGAAGAAGGAGTCCCATCGGGCTTGGTTAGCCTGTGGGACTCCAGAGGCAGCTGACAGGTATCGACAGGCCAAGCGGAATGCGGCTCGGGCAGTGGCTGAAGCAAAAACTTCGGGTGTGGGAGGAGTTCGGAGGCCATGGAAAAAGACTTTCGGACTGCCTCGAAGAGATTCTGGCAAACCGTCAGGCGTCTCAGGAGGGGAAAGCGGTGCTCTACCTGCACTGTGTATAGTGCTGGCGGTGCGCTGCTGGCGTCGACTGAGAAAATTGTCAGGCGGTGGAAGGAATACTTGAGGACCTCCTTAATCCCACTGACACGTCTTCCGAGGAGGAAGCAGAGTCTGGGGATGAGGGAATGACCCGCCAATTTCTGGGGTCGAGGTCACTGAGGCAGTTAAACAACTCCTCGGTGGCAGAGCCCCTGGTGTTGATGAGGTCCGCCCGAGTTCCTGAAGGCTCTGGACGTTGTAGGGCTGTCCTGGTTGACACGCCTCTACAATGTTGCGTGGAGATCAGGGCAGTACCCTGGACTGGCAGACCGGGGTGGTGGTCCCCATCTTTAAGAGGGGAGACCGGAGGGTGTGTTCCAACTACAGGGGATCACACTCCTCAGCCTCCTGGGAAAGTCTATGCCAGGGTGCTGGAAAGGAGAGTTCGTCCGTTAGTCGAACCTCGGATACAGGAGGAACAATGCGGTTTTCGTCCCTGGTCGCGGAACACTGGACCAGCTCTTTATCCTCTCGAGGATACTTGAGGGTGCATGGGAGTTTGCCCAACCAGTCTACATGTGTTTTGTGGACTTGGAGAAGGCATTCGACCGTGTCCCTCGGGGTGTCCTGTGGGAGGTGTTGCGGGAGTATGGGGTGTCTGGCCCACTGCTACGGGCCATTCGATCCCTATACAACCGTTGTAAGAGTTTGGTTCGCATTGCCGGCAATAAGTCGGACTTGTTTCCGGTGGGTGATGGGCTCCGCCAGGCTGCCCTTTATCACCGATTCTGTTCATAATTTTATGGACAGGATTTCTAGGCGCAGCCAAGTGGCGGAGGGCTTCCACTTCGTGGCCTCAGAATCTCATCTCTGCTTTTTGGATGGATGATGTGGTTCTGATGGCTTCATCGGTGGGGCCTCCAGCTCGCACTGGAACGGTTCGCAGCCGAGTGTGAAGCAGCAGGAATGAGGATCAGCACCTCCAAATCTGAGGCCATGGTTCTCAGCCGGAAAAGGGTGGAGTGCCCACTCCGGGTCGGGGATGAGTTCCTGCCCCAAGTGGAGGAGTTCAAGTATCTCGGGGTCTTGTTCGCGAGTGATGGGAGAAGGGAGCCGGAGATCGACAGACGGATTGGTGCTGCGGCTGCAGTGATGCGGACGCTGCACCGGTCCGTCGTGGTGAAGAGGGAGCTGAGTGTAAAAGCGAAGCTCTCAATTTACCGGTCGATCTACGTCCCGACCCTCACCTATGGCCACGAGCTGTGGGTAGTGACCGAAAGAACGAGATCGCGGATACAAGCGGCAGAAATGAGCTTCCTCCGAAGGGTGGCTGGCCTCTCCCTTAGAGATAGGGTGAGAAGTTCGGCCATCCGGGAGGGGCTCAGAGTAGAGCCGCTGCTCCTCCACATCGAAAGGAGCCAGTTGAGGTGGTTCGGGCATCTGACAAGGATGCCCCTGGGCGCCTCCTGGGTGAGGTGTTCGGGCATGTCCCACCGGGAGGAGGCCCAGGGCAGACCCAGGACGCGCTGGAGAGATTATATCTCTCGGCTGGCCTGGGAACGCATTGGTGTTCCCCGGATGAGCTGGAGGAGGTGGCTGGGGAGAGGGAGGTCTGGGCTTCTCTGCTTAGGCTGCTGCCCCCGCGACCCGACTTCGGATAAAGCGGATGAGGATGGATGGATGGATGCTTTGTTTAAGTTTGATATTGGAACGCACCATTTGCTAGCAGTGGTTGGTGCTGCTCTCCCAAAGTGGATTAGGATTAGGGTTAGCATTAGCACATATGACAACTTAGACCTCAGAGGGTTAAAGAATACTTATTTTCTTATATTGAGGAATAGTGGAAATTGATGCATCAAACAACATTGATGCCTAATCTGGTGCTTTTACTCTATTTCAACAACATGACACAAAGAAAATGGGATTAAAAATACAACATCTCTAAATAACTGTTTGGAGATGCTGTAACAGCAAAGCCAAAGTGACATTATCATGCTCATACTCATACACTGAGCATGATACAAATGTTTTCCAAAATGTAGAAGGTTTATTGTATGTTTTATACTGTAAGGCAGACACAAATTTGAACAGACATAATGCACATTGTCAACTTATCGCTTACTATTTTGTAAGATAAATGTTTGGAGATGTATCTTTGTGGTTATATTATAGGCTGCTGTGTTTAGATAGATCCATCCCTTCCTCCCTTCTAATCTCTAATCCCCTGCACAGCTGGGGCACAGTGTGCTTGTCTGTGTGTGTGTGTGGGTGTGTGTGTGTGTGTCTGAAAGAATGAGGACGTCTTGTTTGATGATATGTTTTTATGCATATATAGGCCATCATTAGCAGTTTATACAAGGCAATAGAAAATTGTTCCGACACCGCCAGAGAAATGGATTTCTAATACTGCCACTATGTGTGGTCTATTACAAAGAGATAAGGAACCAGTCATATTGTTGCAGTTAAGATGTGTACAGAAACACCTGGCAGTTACAAAGTTTAGTTTTTTTGTTGTTTTAATTATCAGAGGCAACTTTTATACTGCATTTCAAAAAATTGAAATTTATGTTACGATTACTTTTTATTATTGTATTTAAAAACTTAAAATTTAGTATATTAATTATTCAATATATGGTATCTGAAATATGTGTTTATTTTGGTCATATATCTCATATAAGTTTCAGCCACATGATTATAAAAAGATAAGAAATTCAGCATTTCACCTTACTAGAATATATAATTTCGCCTGTCAGCCTACGTTAGCACTTATAACCACAGTGGACTGGCATTGGGGATGGCTACTGATTTTATAGTTTTCCAGATGGCAATCCCCAACACCCTCCAAAAGGAGCAGCAACACACAGTGAGTGAAAGGATTGCCATTTCACAGGGTGTTGTATCAATGTGTAATAATTTACTGGAAGAGAAAAGTGTGGTAGAAAAGGTACAGAAGCAATAGAGATGACGCAGCCTATTCAGGAAAGAAGCAATTTAGCTCAATTTAATTCAATTTTATTTGTATAGTGAGAAATCTCAACAACCATCCCCTCAGGGCACTTTGTATTATAAGGTCAAGTCCCTGCAATAACACAGAGAAACCCCCAACAATCATATGACCCCTTCTGAGAAAGCACTTGGAGATAGTAGAAAGGAAAAAAACCCTTTTAACAGGAAGAAACCTCCAGCACAATCAAGCTCAGGGGGGACAGCCATCTGCCATGACCGGCTGGGGTTGAGGGAAGCATGTTCCAATAAATCCAGAGTCAACACAACGACCTACCAGAGCTTCATGTTTCCATGTGCTGATGAGATTTATGGAGATTTCCTTTTTTCAGTAGTATTTAGCACCTCCCCACAGTGCCAAAGCTATTACCAACACCAAGAATACAGACAAGCTGAAGGGCGCCACAACCTGGGCTTCAAAATAAATGGTTTCTACTTGAGCATTCAAAGCACCTTATACAACATGTCTCATTCATACAAACACTTTTTTGTATATCTAAGCGTTGTCTATCTGAAATTCACTACTCGTGTTTCAGCATCGTTCACAGAGATAGTTGGCACACAGACTGGAGGAGCCAGGAATCAAACCAGTGCAATTAGTAGATGACCTGCTCTGCCTCCTGAGCCTCAACCAGCACCTATATCGTTGATCACCTCCATGTCATTCTAAATGGATACAATAAAGTGAAGAATCCTCAACGTATGTTTAGTTACAGTGAAGTTGGACATTTAGCAAAAATTTACATTTCTGCAAATATTTTTTTCCCTTTAATTTTTTGGTTTATCTTACTAATAATTTGAGGTACTGGATTTTGATTTTTCATGAGCGATGAGCCATAATCAACAAAATGAAAACAAAGTATTGACATATTTAATTTTACATGACAAGTATAAATTGGAGCTTTTAAAGGCCATCACAGTGGCAGTAATTTCCAGTGTCTTAGATGAGTTTCACACACCATATTTTCTGCTCCACCAGTCTATTTCATCACTGTCATTCGTCCCCAATGTATGACATGCATTTTATAGTTTTAGCTTAACCACAACCTTACCCGATTTTGCAACAGATGTTGCCTGGTGTGTTAAGGACTGCATTGCAGGATAAATAAATTAGATTTTAGAATTTGGTGCTTAAACTCAAGTGATGCTGTCTGTACACGCTTACTTTAAGCTTACCTTATCAAAACTTAAATGATCTCATGCTTGAGATTATTATTTTCAATCAAATTTAGACTTGATGAACACGAAAGTAGGTGTAATGAGGGCATTTTGAATATTGTCAGTGATTTCTCAAGATAAAAAGAGCATTTGTTGATTAAATGCATGATTAGTAAACCAATGGGAGCCATGGTAGCAGTTTCTCTTCATCTCTTCAGCATTCTGTTTGGTGTTTGTCATTCAGTAGAAGAACTGTCTGCAATTTTATACCTTTATCCTTCCTTTCTTGCTATTTTATCATTATCCTCCATTAGAACTGCAGTCAATAATAACATTTTCTTATTTCCAGCCTTACACACCTTGACAAGTAGATTAGTACCATGTATTTCCCCTAACAATACAAAATTGAACCTAAAGACCCAGGCATTTTCTTTCCACTGTACTGTGATAGCTAGTCTTGATAATACTTTATCCCACCAGCCAAGGCAAAGCAATTGTGTTTTGGGGGACTGACAGCTGATCACAGAGTTTACTTATCCCAGTTGTAATTTATTATTTAAAGACTTAAAATGACACATATTGTTCCACTAATTTCTAATTTCAAAATATGTTTAAATAAACTGTCTAACTTACATGACTTTAAGTGCATTACAGACAAATGATTGGGATTGGAGGAAGAAGAAGAAGTGTTTTTGGCTCAGTTTCATCATGACCAGAGAGAGAGGTTACTCAACAGTTTTTCATTCCTCGATGGATCTCAGTAAATTAGTCCAACATCTTTACCTCTATCTCAACATAATTACCTCGGACCAGTTACTCTGATGTGCAGTCACTAAAATGGCTTAGCAGATGAGACTGTAATGGGACAGAGAGTGAGAGAGGGAGAGAGACAGAAAAACAGATAAGAGTATGCCCATGAATCAGTATCTGTATGGCTGCGTGTTTATGTTGTGTTGGTTGGACTGGAAAGCAGAGCAGATGGGTTTATAATGAGGAAACAGAATGATTCTGATAATGATGACCAGATAATTATACCACATCTGAAGAAGGGAGGAAAGCAGTGGGGGAGTGGAAGTGGTGGTTTAAAAACAGGCTGAAATGGATGAGAGAAAGAAGAGTGCATTTACACAATGAGGGGTTAAGAAGAGATGGATGTGTTTCATGAGAAATGTTAAGAGAGTAGAGCAAAGAAAATGAGATGAAAGCAGGACACTCCATTGATAGAAAGAACGAAATGTCTTTTATTATAGGTTCAAGGTCTGTTAGGGTCCTATTTTAAGTTGAGTAATGCTCACCTCCTCTGTACTGAATACTGAATATGTTTTAGTGCATTTTTTGGTCTTGGAAACCTTTCACAAAAAAATAAATAAAATAATTTATTAATGAATTCAATGCAGGTCCGTAATTAAGCTACTTTAGATGCATACCAGTCAGACCAGTTTCAACTACTAATACTAACACCATCCCAGCTAATCCACCCAATTCATCTGTGAGTCTCAACAAATTATGGAAATTCAATACATTTAAATTATATTCAAAAGCTAGATTATTAGTAGATTGGAACTGTGAAAAGGTTTGATATTCACCAGCTCACCTTCCTGAAAAAGTGGTAACAGAAATATAACACCCATCCTTTTTATGGTCAAAGTAACACATCATTCAATAAAATGTAAAACTGCGTATGTGTGTGTGTATGTGTGAAAAAATATATATTTATATGGAAAAACTGTGTTGGAAGACGTCTGTCATTAGTCATTTACTGTCTCATGAAGGAGTTGATGATTTGCATGGAACGCGGGAGGATTAACCATCGCCTTCAATTAAACTATTTAGCTAACTATACCTACTGTTTCCACTCTGCTCACTTTGCCCTGTTAGACTCTTAACTTTGAGGAAGCGGACATTCTCTTTTTGAGTAAATAAAATATACAGAGTAAATATTGAAACTATCTTTTTGTGAACTTGTGCACTAGTATCATCTGGCTCCAACTTGGAGGTTGGTTAAGAATAAATAAGTGATTTTATGTAATTAGACTCTGTGATTCATTATATTATATAATTGAACAGTTTACTTTGCACCTGCCAAAATCACTTAATAAAATATCCAAACTGTACTTAACATTTAAACTGTAGATATTCCCTTTTTTTTAGTCTTTAACAGTAAACATTAAAGCTTGTATATGAGTATTATTGTTTTAATGATTCTAATAGGTTTTTATACGCCATAGAATTAACAGATCCCTGAGGCGTATTATCCTGGCCAATAAAATAATGGGCATTTTACCAAGTGCAAGGATCAATCAGGGAAAGCTGCTGTTAATGGGTGTGGCTGGTGACTGAACTTAATTAACAGGGCTGCTCAGAGGAGTTGGGTCATCAGAGGTATGGAAACCGGATGTAGGCTGTTAGAGCTATGCGTGTCTCTGTTAAAATGGTTTCCATTTCGTATTAGAGTAAGAGTATTAGGATCTGACCCTTTTGATGGAGAGCTGTTCCAGACTACCTGTGTGGGGGTAACAGAATGATCCAACACAAGCCATCACACATCCAAGCACAAACACATGAACACCTCACAGATGCTAATTTGTATCCTTTCTGCTCTGTACACACACTTTGCTTCTTCCCTATCTCATTCATGATCCTACACACCCAAAACCACACGCATATATATGCACTCCAACTCACTGACAGGTCATTTTACCACCATATAATATAGCTAGTGCAGAGCGCAGATGCTAAATATAGAGGAAAACTAAGCAGAATATCAATGGCTCTCAAGATCATACAAAACAGCCAAGCAGTGATTCAGATAAAACAATAAGGCAGGTGCAAAGCATGAGGCCTAAAGGTCATTCATGGTAAGTTTGAAATAGGTTTATCTTAAAAACTACCATGTAATTGAGTATACGGATAATAAACAATTTCTAATAAACAAAGGGAGGAGTATATTTCCAAATCCGATGTGGAAATGCATCAAGCTATTCAGAATGTAATTTAGAATGTAATGTATCCATGTTAACATTGTATTATAGTGAAACACATGACTCATGTGGGTCTTTTACATTTCAGATAATAGATATTGCTGTTGGTAGGCATCATCATTTATTTTCTGTACTATCTATTTCTAAGTTGGATATTTTTGAATCTTATAATACTATACTCATAATTATAGTAATTAATAACAGTAATTACCCTAAATCTTTGGAACTTAAGACAACTCGGGAAGGAACATATTATACAGTGTTATAGGATCAGGTTGAATTTATTCATCCAGTTAGTGTTATGACCTTCATTTATTGTGTTCTGTTCTCCTCCATTCTCTTTGTATTTGTTTCATCATTCTTTGTTTACTCTAGGCATTTGTACATGAGCACAACTGCACATGCTGTTGAGTTATGATGAGCAAAATAAACACTGCCCTTTGAAAGGTCAGAGAATCTAAATGACGGCATGAAATGAAACTCAATAGATCCAGCCAACATGTTCCTGTTTATTTGAAAAGCAACCACAACATTATGGGAAAATTAAGGGATGAGTGATTGTTTGACAAGATTTGGGGGAATCTGGATTCAAGAATTCCCAAGCCCTTCATTAGTTGTTGATGTCAAGAAACTGCAGTGAGTTTGCACAGTACTGTGTGCAAGGAAGTAAGAGCTACACCTCATCAAAATAAAAAAGGAGCAAATTAAACAACTGAATAGCAGAATTGTGTAATTCAATGGGCTCTACTAATAATTAAATTGATAAGATGAATTAAGTAATTCCACATTACTAATTATAAATACACGCTGGGAAGTTATTACTTTAAGATTGCAGCTTATTTTTTTACCTCCCCTAAGACTCATCACAGTTAACACATTTTCTGGTAGGATTTTTTTTTTCTTTTTTTTGCCTATTAAAATTGGCTACTTTCAAATGAACTGCAGTTTTTTTTTGTAAAGCTGCTCAGCTAAAGCTTGCTATATTTTTTTCTACCTCATTTAAGCGAGTAGCACCAGATGTAAGGGATATCATAATGCAAAGTATCCCCTTGTGTATTATTGTTTTGATTGCTTTGATAGTAGAATCGTTTTTTTTAAAGAAAGCAAAAAAAAAACAAAACAAAAGAAAAAATATGTTTAGCTTAAAAGGCCACATAAAAAAAAGGAGGCAATCCAAAAAGTGTGTGCATGTGTGTGTGTCTGTTTATTTAGCTTTGTGAGGACCAGAAATTGGCATTCTAGCATACTTATGGGGACCAACAGTCACTTGTGAGGACACACACACCTCACGAATTTGAAGGCATTTTTGAAGCTCAGAATGTGTCAGGGTTACATTTAGGTTATGGTTATGTTTAGGGTAAGGTTTGGCATTCTTTTCTGATGGATTTTTGATGGTTAGGGTAAGCAGCTAGGGAAAGCATTATGACTTTTAGATGTCCTCACTAAGTCAGCTAAACAAGAATGTGTGTGTGTCTAGGTGTGTGTGTGTGTGTGTGGGGGGGGGGGGGTTGCTCATGAAATTACATAATTAATACTTTAATTGTGAAACAGCCTTTGTTGTGTGTGCTTGTGTGCAGTCAGGTAAACTGCAACACTGACGTGTTAGTCATGTTGTGTGTACAGAAAAAAACGTATCTTCTATGCTGCTGTTACTCTTTGACATGATGTTTCAAATCTGCATGAAAAAGCTTAGTATGGTATTTTAGCTTTTTGGTCTGCCTTCTTCCATCTGAAGAAAGTCAGGTTGAGTGTCTACAAAATGATCAGCTGTCCCACCGTTGTGTCACATTGCTGTTCCATGTCTTAGTGATGAGATGCCTTTGGGCCTGTGATGTGAGTAATGATTTTCTAATAACCTGCAGCTTGTTAGCTCAGCTGGCTTGGGAACTGACTGCCAAAGTGTCTACGTCCTGTTTGATGTGTGCGTCTGTGTGTTTGTGTACTCTACCAAAACACAGAAGTATGCACTGTCATTTTCAATTTGATAATACTTTGATCAATGTTGGACGAATTGTTAAAAAGTGACATAATTTCTGCATCGCTGCCCACATTTTATGATGCCAAATGTATTTTTAGTTAAAGCATTGAACATTCACATCACGCCCTGACTTCTAGGCTCGTGTTTGCCATGGGCGTAATTGGTAACTTGATGTCGTGTTTAGAAAGCTTTTGGTATAGATTAACTTTGAGATAAGTGGAAAAAATATAGGGTAACAATGAAGGAAGTCCTCCCTCTTATGACATGAAAGAATTTACTGTATATTTAACTCATAATGGCTGAGACACAGTGTGACTGAAGATGCTTGTTAAAGTATATAATAGGTTTACAGAGTAGTCAAAGTAAAGCCGTGGGAGGTTTTATATTTCACATACCCGCATTAGATGGTGGTAGGTTTAGACAGTTAAGCTTCCGACCATGGTTTTTCTCATTTGTACTAAAAAACCGACACATGCAAAAGGTAATCAATATTTTCTATAATGGCAAATGGATTGTCTTTAACTACTGTTGCAGGACGCTTTAGAAAATATTTGAACTGCCTCCCTCTATAGCATGAAGAAAATACTGATATCCAAGTAAAGTTTCAACAGCAATATAGTAGAGCTTCCTGAAAAGGAAACTAGTTTTCTACTTTTTAGCTCTCCAGTTCATAGACTGTGTTAGTCTATACAGTAGTATCAATTAAATATATGCAAGTATTTAATAGATTCCCATTCATGATCCATCAAGGTTTAACCCTACTGACTTGGATCATCCACAGCCCTTTTCCTGTACTGCTACTTGAGAATGACATTTGTAGTATTGATTAAAGGTGCTT
Organism: Oreochromis aureus; assembly: GCF_013358895.1. NCBI lineage: Eukaryota > Metazoa > Chordata > Actinopteri > Cichliformes > Cichlidae > Oreochromis > Oreochromis aureus. Next base: position 22,056,614 of record NC_052955.1, read on the forward strand.
TATACAACATTCAGAATCACTGGACTACAGACCAAACAGATACACTGCTGACATCTACCCCATCCCTTTACTGGATTTCTTCTTTGTCCTGCTTATTCCTAATAGACATTACTGAGCTATCGTGACATCAGTATGAGCTTTTTAAAAAAAATTCTTATATAGTGTATAACATTCTAAATACAGGTAAATTAAATGGAGAATAGCACCCGTTTCTCAGTTCGACACATGGTGTGAAGCAGAGAAGACACAAAATGGGAGACAGAGAAGAGATGATCTCTTCAAAGACAGCAGCAGAGACTCTAAACACTGAGATAAAAAAGGCGCTGTTGATTCACTCATGCATACATTGCAAATTCCAAATATGTTTTTGATGTTGTATCAGTGTTTAAAATCTCACATATAAAGCCTGTGAAAAACAATTTGATGGATTACTATAATATGTAGAAAACATATTCATGCTAAGTTTTACTCTGGATTTGGGGATGTGTTGTGATTGCTGATGTTCACAAAAGTTTGCGTGCAGCACATCCCCTTACTGGCTCCTGAATAGCCCTTTAGCTCAGACACAGTTCGGTGTCAGTGTCTGCGGCTACTAAATTAGCCAAAATAGAACAACAAAACTGATGCCAAAAATTACCCCAGTGAAACCAACAACCGATGGCCAATCGCCATTGTGTTTGTCAATTTGCCCCACTGGCATCCTAAAGTGTAATCACGTAGTAATTGCAGATTATAATTAGCAGTTATTCATTCACACTTCTCAGTAACTTACTCAGCTACAATTCTATGAACTAGATGTTTCATAAAGGCTTTATATTGTCACTAATGTCAACTTTGGGGATATCGCTAAAAACATTTGAATTCTAACCTTGTCTTGTTTTTCTATTCTTTTCAACAGGTCTGTGGATCCAGCTTGCTGTTCTGTCTTGCTTTTCTGTCCATCTCCCTGCCACCTCAGTTTATCTTCATGTTGAGTCTTAAAACACAGAACACCAGATAGAGGTAGGCATGGCTTTAACTACAGCTTTAACTGGTATTTGTTGTACTGTAGAGTTTTAAAGTGTGCTAACTGAGGTTGCAAAAGCGGCTCATTTGGGAGCTGTGACACTGTTGTTTTGCTTTAATTACACCTGAAACATACATAAACAGTTATTGCCAATTAACTTTAATAAAACTTTAATGATCCTCTGGGAAATTGGGTAAGTATAGGATATTACATTAGGCTCTAATTGATATCATTAGAATGCACTCACACACACATATACATCCATTTTTGTTAGATTCGCTACTTCCTCATACTTCCAAGTTCAGCAGTAAGTGCAACATGCTGCAAGCCTTGCTTTTCTTATGCATAGTGAATGGGAAAACAAGGCATGTGCCCTTGAGTGCACAAATTCACATGTGGAAGTAAAGTAATTTGTGTGTGTTTGTGTGATAAGAGCAGTGTTTTTTTTACTCCATTTTTCTCTGCCTGTATTGCAGACATATTAGGCACACTGCTTTAGGCAGGCAGACAGCTACGCCAAGCAGGGAGACTGCCCTTGCTGGCCCTGATACAGGATAGAAGGACTATAGATGGATGGATGAAAGATAAATAAGTTATCATTGTAAAACATTTGCAGATGATTAGCTGCCACGTCTGCCTTTATCTAAAATTCAATTATATTTTTAAATTTGATATATTGTGTTTTACTAGGGTATTTGTGCTTAACAGAAGCATAACCTCAGTGTTTATTTATTTGTTTTTGTTTTTAGTAGCAATGATTAAAAACATACTCTGAGCACATAGTCATTCAGTTTCATCCGTCAGATTCCTGTTTGTCAGTTGAAATTCACAAAGGACAGAGAGTTGTCTTTTAAAAGGATACCTTTGAAGTCCCTGAGAGAGATCTATGTATGTCTGGGTTTGTTTGTTTTTTTGTTTTTTTTAACAGAATATTGGTATAGTTACTGTTACGTTTTCCTGTATTTGAGGATGTCTTGTTTTTTTGTCAGAAACCAAGCCAGGAGATTTTTTTAAACTGTCTGGGATTGTTACCAAAGCAGACTTACTGTGGATTTTCTGGAATGGTTTAATCCTTTGGACTGCTAGGGACAAACCAGAAGTTATCAAGACGAACATGACAAGCTATACAGGAAAAGCTATGAAGAAGTAAATATAGACCTATAATTATCCATTCTATATATTGTTCAAATAGGCAGCATTTAGAAAAAAATAAAGGAACACTTTAAACACATCAGATCTGCATATTTGTCGTACATTTTTTATTTATGTTTAATTCATTTTCTTTAGGAAGATAACACTCTTGCAAGGCCATTTACCTTTTTGTATAACAAATTGCTCTACATTATTTTTTTAGTTTTGCATGGTCAGCTAATTTAGATTTTATACACTGAATAAGAATTGTTTATTCAGTATAAAAGAGTCAGCAATTTTGTGTGAATGCAGTAGTTCTATGATGATTAATTTTTATAGATTCATTGTTTAACATCAAAGCCTATAGGGACAAAGTATGCAGATTCAATTCTTTCTTTTGACTTGCAGGTGGTACGAGACATAGAGTCACACAACTTACTTCTTATCTGCCTAATTACTTTTATGAGACACTCTAATTAATGTGTTCTTAAACCATGTGATATCCATACTTTTGGCTATTTTTACTTATTACAAAACAGGTTTAGCTTTTCTCAGTGATCTTTCTTCTTACATCTTAAACACCATAAAGTGCTGTTTGCATCCATTCTTTAAATTACTGGCCATAATTGACTATTGTCTTTAGAAGCAGGCTTGACTCTGCTTGACTACGATTCCATTGAAATCAGTAGCATCTGTCAGTTTGATGGGCCCGTCCATAGCCTGTTGAAAAAGGTTTGAGCTTATAAGGCTCAGAGGCCATTAGCTTCTACTGTGTGTGCATTGTGGATAAACCTGTGGTCTTTAATGAGATACTGATGGTAGACTAGCATGCAATACAAGCTGCACCTGGCACTGCTTTCACTGCTCTGGGATCAGTTTTGAGGTGAACATTGTGGAAAACAGAGCTAGTATTGACAAGTCAGCAAGCACTCATGTTAACAGATAAAGTTTCTCTTACTGACTACTCCTTTAGCAAGCTAGCTAGGAAAGCCTCATTGATGGACAAGGGACACTCCTGCCAGAAGTAAAACAGCTGTAATAATAAAGACACAAATAACATAAAATAAATAATAATAATAGTAAAGGATGACTTGGTGGTAGCCCTACTGTACGACAGACCTGTGATATATACAGGATGCATGATAGGCTCAAGCCCCTGCTGTATGTATGTGACACTTTTAACTACGTGCATGTTCTTTACTCTCAAAATTCCCATGAAAAAGTACATTCACTTTATATTCTCCAAGTTCTCCTACATAAATTGTTTCCTAATGCAAAAGTCATTAAACAGATACTATGGAAAACTCCATACATTTAAAATATGATATAAGGCAAGAGGCTATGCCTGAATTAATGTAATTTTATAAATGCAAGCCCTTATTCTGATAATTAGACCACCAAAATGGGACTTGGACACCTAAATGAGAAAAAAAGAGGCAAATTTATACATAGTTTAAAAGTACAATTATTTTATTGCACAAACCAGGTTTATTTGCATTTTATGAGCAAATATCTTGGGATAAATGATCTTATCTGAGTTTATTCAGCTGTATCATGACACAGCCTCATTTATTTTTTTTTATCTAGAAGTGTGTTAGTCTGTGTGCAAAACTGTGACCTTTACTTGGTGGAGAAGCATGTCTTGCATTTTGTCTTTATCCATACTTGTAGGTATATACAACATCCCTGCAGATATCAGAGCAAAACTTAATAGATTTCCCACCCAGAGACCTTAGATAAATAGAGAATCTAAACATTCTATTGAAGCTGAGAACCATGACAGCCATGTAATTCCCTAAGCTGCCTGTGAAAGCCATAATATTCATATTTCTTCATAGCAATAAAACCATATTACCATATGAAGGCCATAGGATAATATTATTATCAGCCAGCTCTCTGAGTGTCTCTCTCTAGTGGCAAGGATCAGTTCAAAGCACAGCCCAAGGCATGTGTGCATGTGTGTAATAGAAATCATGTGTGCGTGTGTATTTGTATATATGTGTGTGTGTTTGTGTCTGTGACTCAGGGTGTATGTGATCAGTTCCCTGAAGCGACAGCTGCACACCGAGCTCCTGAATGGAGAAAGCGTCTCTGTAATGACTACCAAGTGGCAAGCATGTCTCTCCCCTTTCTTTCTACGTACCATTCCCTGATATTTTGCGTTTACCTTTACCTCTCTCATCAGTGATTGCATGCTGATCAGCTTCCTATCTCCATGTGTCTGATGTCCTCTTTTCTTTTACTCTTTCTGTCTTCTACTCTTTCAATCTTCTCATCTGTGCTTTACTTTTACCTTTTACCTTTCTCCTGTAATAATATTACTCTCCAATCACCATAATCCCTAAATTAGAACTGCTTGATACTGCTATCTGCAAATTGAGACACATCTTTCGCCGCCAAACTTGTATAATACCTTAAAAAAGCAGACGGAAGAGGATGAGGAAATAAGGATAAGAACAAGGACAGGAAGGAGCAGATTGAAGAAAGCATGAGAGGAAGCACGAAATGAAAAAAAGAGTAAAAGAAAACAGATATATGGTAGATGATAGATAAAACCGTATATCACTCTTTTTTCACTCAAAGGCCACGATATAAGAAACCTGCATTTTCATCCACAGGGAAATAGATAGATGATTGTCTTTGTCATAGTTTGTGACTTTAGCTAAATCTTGATCTTGCAGTTAGCTCTTTCCAAGTTGATAATTAATTTAGCAATGAGCATTTTCTAAAGAAACAAAAGATAATGTAGTCTAATAATGTCTTTTCCAGACAATGAACTCCCAGTCTGTCCATGTTGTAATCTGGGATCTTCCTTTCAGCATTTTGGTATCCAGTCCAGTATACTATTCATTATAGCAATAATATATGGTAATCCATTTATATTTTTAGCTTGGGCTCCTGATTGTGACTGAATTCTTGTGGTTGATAGTTCACATATTTATATATTTGTTCTGGTTATAAATGAAACACTAAGGAACTAGGGAGGTGTGGCTTCTGTGACCATTAGTTTTGGTTTAAAGATGCTGGTGATTAGTACAAAATCCAGTAACTCTAAATTTTGGTTATTTCACTTTTCATAGGTCTCCAGTTTTGCTCCTTTCAATATGGCTGTCCCTGTTCTAATGTCAAATTGCTTATACACTTTGTATTCCCTAAACCTGTTGGCTCTGTCAGAAGTCATGTTAATGTTGTTTCTGTCTTTTGCTATTGCATGATTAGCTTTCGAGTATGCTTTTCATAGCAATGAAATTAGGGAGTAAGGGTAGAAATGACTCTGGGCAGAAGGAGATGAGAGAGAAATTTCGAAATAATAAAATTTCACATTTTTAGTTTGTCAAAGCTACTGTGGCTCATTATTACAAGCCCCACTCCACCAGAAAATCCAAAGTAAGAAAAAAAAGTTAATGACATATGCAGCCACATTGTCCAGTGTTTGAGTCTACACAGTGGACACTGTTCCTTAGCATAACGGTAAGTAAAAGTATAATAACTTAAATGTCCACCCATCCATTCGCTTCCGCTTATCCTTTCCAGGGTCACGGGGGGTGCTGGAGCCTATCCCAGCTGTCATAGGGCGAGAGGCGGGGTACACCCTGGACAGGTCGCCAGTCTGTCACAGGGCTACACAGAGACAGTCAACCATTCACGCTCACATTCACACCTATGGGCAATTTGGATTAATCAATTAACCTATCCCCACAAACTGCATGCTTGTGGATGGTGGGAGGAAGCCGGAGTACCCACGCAAACACAGGGAGAACATGCAAACTCCACACAGAAAGACCATAGCCTGATGGTGGAATTGAACTCAGAACGTTCTTGCTGTGTGGCAACAGTGCTGCCATAAGTTAAAAAATGTGAATTAGAAAATTTTAATTAAATTAAATTACAAGTTAAAGTTGAGAATTATTAAGTAAGTAATTAAAGAATAGAGTAACACAGTGCTATTGGTGTTAAGCAGGTATAAAACTGCTATACTCCTTTAGTCTGTGTGTGTGTGTGTGTGTGTGTGTGTGTGTGTGTGTGTGTGTGTGTGTGTGTGTGTGTGTGTGTGTTTGTATGGTTAGTATTACAATAAACCAGATGCTATGGTAGTATTACAGCACAACAAGCACTGATGCACTGTCCCGGCAGCCACAACCACCTCATTACATATCGTGCTGACAGGAGAGAACAGAATGTTACAAAGGAGTGTCCAAGAACCATGCAGAGAAAAAAAGAGAGGAAAAAACCCCAAAAGAAAAAAAAACAGAGGATGACTATCACATGATGAGAAAAAGAGTTTAAAAAAATGAAAAGTTAAAAGAAATAAGGACTCATGTAACCAACAGGACTCATGTAACCAAAAAGCCATTAGCAAGTGTCTGTTACTTTCCCCAGCTCAGATTTGTGAAAGACATCTGTGTGTGTTTGTGTGTGTGTACTTGTGTGTGTGTGTGTCTGTGTGTGTGTGTGTGTCTGAAAGTAGAGGTTGGCCAGGACGACTTTGTTTCATCACCTGTCATCAGGGGATGACTTTAACCACTCACATTCAGTCATGTTGCATCAGCCACACAGACCAAGAGAACAGTTGGCAACCCCAAAATGTGTATACCCAGACCAGCTCAGTAGTTGTTGCTAGACGTTGCTGCCTGATGTTGGGCGAAATCAGTTTACATCAAAGATGATGAGTTGTCTGCAAACACTCAACATTTACTTAATACTTTCGGAAACTATAGTGACAGTTGGAAAAAGTGAGAAAACCACTTTTAAATTAGAAGTTGTGCATTTAACTCCAACCACCCCATTTCCAAAGTCAACATCTTTATACCAGGGTCTCATCACAGGGCCTCAGACCACTCTCTAGGCTTGTGTGACTGAGGCCTAATGGGTTAGAAAGAAGTCAATCCCGTCCCTTTTGAGACCATAATTAAAAAAAGAATGTATGTATTTTTTAATGTTGCATAGATGGAGGGATGGATGCATTTAGTTAAGACAGAAAAAAAACTATTCAGACTTGTTTGATTATGAAGTCTTTACATTTCATGAACAAACGGTTAGATAAAGGAAATTCATCTAAAGCATCTAATTGAGAAATAACATCTGACAATGGAGCTTTTCGATGAAACTACATTCCCTGCACTTGATAAAACCTTGGGCTTTAGTGACAAAGAAAAGGAGGTGATCAGGAATGCCTCAGTCTTGCCACAACATAACACAGCAACCTGTGTTGGTTTTCAGAAAGATCATTTTGAATGTGCTGTACGGCTGTATTTGTAGCTTGGAGTCATGTGGTATATTTAACTTGCACAGTGCAGGGATTATATGTATCATCATAGTCACTGTTCCCAGGGGGGCATTTGCTTTCAACATATCCGGTACTTTGACAGATTTGAATTACCTGTCAGAGGACAGGTGTGTTACCTTTGAAGAGACAGTTCATCTCAGCCAACTGAAATTCTTTCAGTTCTATAAATTACTACATATTTCTTAAAGCGTATTAAACTGAAGTTAAGACCCTCTTACTGAACTCATTTGATCATTAGCATCAGAAATATAATGTCTGCACATGTAATGATCACTTACTAATGGAAAATGTGAATGCTTTCATGAATATCACTTTGAAAAGAAAGTACTCTACTGGACACAGTCCTCACAACTGTACTGTTACTAGAAGGCCTAGGATGTTCAGGATGACAGTAGAGTAGGACTCAAATCGATGCACAATGGTCTGTCTCTGTGCTCCCTGGGAGACTCATGTGTCCTACAAAGACCAGAAATTAAACATTAAAGACTCCCTCACTCAGTAACTATAAGTTCAATAAAATATTATGATAGAAGTCTGCAGACTGCAATATGAATCCAAGCTGTGCCAAGACTATATGAAACTTGAAAATGTGGTTGATCTTTCTGGTTGAACAATGCATGTGACCTGTTTACATCAGTTCCAAGTTGAGTTTATATAAGCGTCACTAGAATGGTCTACAAAGGAAAACGTACATATCTATAAATACCCGAACTCTTTCATGGCATGCATTTTTAATTTCTCTTTGCTATTTGGGCTGATTGGGACCTGATGAATATAAGAACAAAGAATTACCAGATTTTTTTTTTTACATGATTTTTTTTCTGAGAAAAATGAGATCCACATTTGCGGACATTTGTTTTAAAGCAATGGCAGTATAATGCCCTCGTAAGTGGGCATCAGGCCCTTTTAGAGCAAAACTTATTGTTTTGGTCTAGACAAAATATCATGTCCCAAAATGTGTTGTCCACATATATGCAAGCCAGATCCTAGGAGGTTAATAAAACATCTGGATAGAAAAGTAAAGTGTTCTTGTGGCAGACTCTGGAGTAAAGGCTGAGTGTAAAAAGAAGTTTGAAAAATAAGTTTAAAAGAAAAACTGTGATTTTTTTGTCCTTTCATTCAAATTAAAACCTTGCATTTTGAAATAGTAATCTGAGGACATAGCAATTACAAAATTAACTACTACAGTAGATCGTTAGCTCCCGAATGATTTAATTGCAAACTCAGTTTAGAATAAGCTAATTTTCCCAAATTATTATTCAAGACATTAATTTGTCACAGAACTTTTAATAAAATTAAAACAAATTTAATTGGAAACAGTTTTTTTTATTCTTTTTCTTTTTAAAGACATAACACATCTGAAGTTCTAGCTGAGGCAGCTGCTGCCCTGGCAAGGAGAAGAACTAGAACACATTTTCCAACTCATTTCAGAGAGTGAACAGCACAGTTCATGGGCTACAATAATAGTGATGCCCACAGAGGAAGTGTCTCATTCATCTCTTGTTCTCCTCCATGGGAAGGTCAGGGTCAGCTACAGAGCAGCACAACAGGGCCATCAGGAATTCAGTTTCTCCCTTTGGTAAGGCGGATCCTTGCTATACAGAGGTTGCGCCCTTGTCCCTCAACTAAACTATCTATCTTGCTATCTATCTATCTTTCGCTAGATAGATAGCAAGATAGACTGTCTTCATAAAAGGCAGCAGCATTTTAATTTCAGTCTTTAATCAAAGAACCCATTTAAATAGCACATTTAAACCCAGCTGGGGCTCTAATAGTTTTTGCACTGATTAACTGCTTTTTTTGTTTTTGTTTCAATACTCTAGAAATTGCCAAACTCTTATATGCACTTCGTGATTCAAAACAAGCATTTTTCCTCCTCTCTCTATATATATTTTCATCAAGGTTTTACTGACTGTTAAACATGTTTTAGAGACGTGATTTTGAATCAGATGAGAAAGAAAGCAAGCTTGGTTGTGCGAAGAGGGACTCTAGAGGGAATCTGGATATACTTTAGGGAGTACCTGAAACTGATAAGAAGCGATCAAATATTATTTTTAAAAAAAGGTTGGGATTGATTCTTTAGTTGTTTTGAAAATAAATAATGCAAATAGTATCTCATACACAAATAAACAGTGGAACACTGCACTGCTCCTGTACTTTGAATGCCACACAAGTACAAGCTCTCTTTTTTTCTTTCTTTTACTCTCATTCTATGACTCTCTCTCCCCCACGTTCACCCTCTCTGACGGCAACACTCCAGATTCATTACTTGCGAGATCTCCAGACCAATCTTGTACTTTCTCACAGCCCCCATACACACACTCTCACTACACCCCCACAAGCATAACACACACACACACACACACACACACACACACACACACACACACATTCTTCCCACCTCCTCACTGTTACCATCGATGTGTCATTGGCTGTTGCTTAGCTACAGGCCCCCACCAAGTTATTTGCAGCCAATGAAAGCTTTGCCTTCAACACTGGTTTTGACACATAACCCATTCTGGAGGAGCACTTTGTTTTCGCTATAGCTTTATCTCTTTCCATTGCTCTCGCCACCGTTTTCACCTGTCCTTCATTCACTTTCTTTCATGCCTTTCTGTGCCTTGATTTTAGCTTTCGGCTATCAGTTTTACCTTTTTACTTTACTTTGTTCTTTCGCTTGATTCAGTGGGAAGAAAGCATAATGGGTTGTTATTACTGAGGAGGTGACACGAGAAAAGACAAATAGGTGTATATGAGGTGCAGTTTTGTTGCAGTGACAGCTGACATATTGCTGACGTGAAGGTGTAAAGTGTACACTTTTGCCATCAATCATTGTAGTATTATACAGAGATTAAGCACAGGAAAGCATTGTACAATGATGTGTTAATGGTGAGTAGATATGAATTTGTTAGTAACCCAGTTTTCTCAATAGAGCAAAGTCTGCAGAAAGATATGAAACCCCAAAAAGTTGATTCTGTTCATCTGGACGTAGCGTTTTTAGATACTAGGTCCAGATGAACAGAATGAGCTTTTTGGGGTTTCCCCACCTGGATGATTGAGCATGCTTCAAGACAAAAACATGAAACACACACAAAAGGGCATATGAGCACACATACACGCACGCTCATACACATACACACACATACATGCACATACATTTCTGTGGTTACACAGAAAGCCACAAAGACATGGACTTATGTACATGAACACTTGTGCACTTATGAGCTGTAATGGAAGTATTTTTCTACTGTCTATAGTAAAGACTGGAGTGCATGCTTATACACCCTTAAATAGATCCTTAAGCAAAAATACATGTGTTAATTATTCAAACAGACATTCAGCTGCACTGCTATAAAAGGAAGGAAACATGCACATAATAAGCAGTCAGTAAGCACACGTGCAGAGGCACACATGCGCATGTTTAGCACACACACAGTACATTATACACACAAGATGCTCTTCAGTGATTCTGCAGGAAGACTGACAGAGTAATCCATCTCCATTGCATGGTGCAGCGTACTCTAGGAAAGCATGGTGGACACAGGATAAGTGCAGGGCCTGAAACACAGGATAAGTGAGCATACAAGCTTCAGCACACATATGTGCACACAGGCACAAACCCACTATTATTGGCATAAATTGATACTTTGCTGATTTGGAGTGCAGTGGGTTTTTTATTCTGGTTAATAAAAAATTGAGGATTGTCCAAAGGAACAGATTGATGGTGGTGTTGATGTAGTGGCGATATACGAATGGTCACACATGGGTTCCATCTATGTTTGTGGCAAAAGCATGACCTATAGAATACAGTGCAGAATACAGATTTCAAAAACCACTCACCTGTTTTGAATAATAAGGAGTTATTGTTGGCTGATTTTAAAAGCATTCTCATTCATGTGGTATTCCAGCAGTGAATTTTTGTTAATTCGCCTTTTATTCCAGGGTGATTCAGTGGATTATATTGCACCATACAAATTTTAATGGCGTTGTCTTCCTGTCTTGCATATACAAAGTCTGCAAGATATGTTCATACAGTATATCATTTTTTATGTGTTACTTCGGCAGGAATGAGCCTTACTGATTGTGAGATCAAACGTTGCCAGTTGGAGTAAAATTCATCACCTGAGGCCCTTATACTAAATTATATTCTTTTGAAATTCATAAGGATATGACATCATATCAGCAGGACTTAGCTAGAGGCTAGGGCAGAGGCTGCCATTAGATATCCTTCAATGGGCAATTAAGAGAAGAGTGAGATGACATTTGCTTGCCCAGAGGTTACAATCAGACCTTACTTTGTTAAGCCAGTGAAAGCAAACTTGGGGCCTGAATCAGTGCACATTTCAGAGAATTCAGTTATAAATTCAGATATATTTTTTAAAAGTCATTACTTTACTCTCACTGGGGTGTTATGGGGCATGTGAGTCAAGTCACCAGGTGACTGTGAGTATTTTGAAGAGTAGACTGTTTTTGGAAATGTTTTTTAATGCTTAAACGGATATTTTAAATCTGTAGATGACTTAAAGGGCACATGAAACGCAACACATATAAAGGCTTTTGAGAGCCCTGCTCTCAAAAACTGACATAGATCTAAAACTGTCTGTGAAGCTGGATTTAAGAAATAAGTTTAAAAACAAAAGACATCCCTACTTTTTTCCCCCAGTGGCCTTAATCCTCTTCCATAGATTCCCGACCGCTTCTGTAAGAAACTTTGTTATATTTGTGATGTCATGTACATATAGTAGGCTGTTATGTTGTAAACTGTCTGGATGTTCTTGGGAAGAGAAAGATTAGTTTATTACCTGTCCTGATAGCATCAGCTGATCAGCTGCTTGGTACACTCCAGTGAACCACCTACCACCTGGCTCAAACAGGGTCTTCGAGTGCAGCTAGCCAAACAGCAAACAGTCAATTACTGCTAACAAGACAGACAGTGAAAGCGGACGGTATATCCTCAGTTTCTTAACATAAAACTCACTGTTGCAGCCAGGGGCCGCCCAAATCTGATTCCCTTAAACTGATTTTAAGGTTTAGTGCCCTTATTTCCCTCTGAGTTATCGATTCTGTCACTAGCTAGCTAACATAAACTAATGTAAGTCTATCAGCCGCAACCAACCAACCACATGACGTCACGTTCTGACAGAAGATGGTGCTAAAATGTTTTTAAAACATTAACTTTATGCAGTGTTGGGGAGTAACGGAATACATGTACCGGCGTTACGTATTTAAAATACAAAATATGAATAACTGTATTCCGTTACAGTTACTGTTTAAATGGGTGGTATTCAGAATACAGTTACTTTGTTGAAATAAATGGATTACACGGTGGTCTTTTCCTGTTTCATATGTTAGGGTATACCCTCTCTATTTTTGGTAATTCCACGCCGGTGAAAACCCAAACAAAACATGCATTAAGAGGCTCTAATGCCTGTGTCTCAATCTCACGGCCCATGTCACCCCTACTTGCGGCCAGCATAATGAAAAATTATTGTTCAAAAAATTATTTAATATGAAGGCAATAGACAGAGTGTTACAGGCATCGCCCTAAAGAATGTAGCCACATGGGCAGTGTAGTCCGTGCTGCAGGGAGAATGGACTGCCATACCCGTTATGTGTCTGTGAGCGCAAGGGAGGGAGAAAAGGGAGAGTCGAAAAGTACGAGTTGTCACTGACCAGAAACGGGAGACGGAAGTATGTAAATATAATAATAACCACTGCAGCCAAGAAGAGTGCCTGACGAGCTCAGTTGTAATTAAGCTACTATTAAGACTCGACTGTACACTGTGTTCGTGTTTTCCTCCGAAACAATAAGCTCCGTTGAAGCAGCCTCTCAACGCCTCTCTCTGTCTCTCGCTAGCAAAGTTGACCCAGACAACAAAGTAAAGTTAGTTTTTTGTTACGAGCCCGACACGGAACCCGACGTATTAGCCAGAGGTCCCTTTACTACGGTTCGGAGCTGTGGACCTGTTTTATATACGCGCAGAATAGTTTTCTATACGAGATCGCTGCAAAAAGTGCAGCCTTACCTAATGTCCACCCTACTGTTACTCATTTTATATTAAGATTTAAAAATTTAGTTGGTACAAATAGCCTTCAGTAATAGTAATAAATCACACAAAAGTATATTAAGTTATCCAAAGTATTCAGAATACAGTACTATCATTGAGTAACGTAACGGAATATGTTACAAAATACATTTTGGAGTATGTATTCTTTCATCTGTAGTGGAATACGTTTTACAAGTAACCTTCCCAACACTGACTTTAAGTGCTTATTTCTTAAATCCAGCTTCACGGACAGTGTTAGATATATGTCAGTTTTTGAGAGCAGGGCTCATTGGTGTAGATTAGCCTTTATATGTGTAGTGATTCACATCCCTTTTAAATTAGACAGAACTAAACCTTTATCTTGAGCATTTTTGCATCATCACTTCAAACCCTGCTCATTCCCACAATCATTCTTTTTATCTGACAACTAGCTTTTTATTCATTTTCATTTCTGTTATGTTTATTTATACCTGTGGTGCTTTCTGGTGTTTCTCTCCTGCTGATTTTTGCTCTGCCTCTTTCTTTTTCCATTATGTGTGTCTGTAGTGATATGCGTTGCAAATTGCTTCAGATGGGACTGTAATAACACTGCTCTCTTAGTTTTTAAATCTCACAACTAATCCATTTCTGCTTGTGTGACCTTTGGTAAATTCTGCTTTGTGATGTCACATCCTTGATATTTACAATGTGAATGCTGTAAATATTGTTTTTCTTTTGTTTTCCATTTTGCTGTAAATGCATTATGTTCACTGGCTTTGGAGTACTTTGATCACGTCTTGTTCTTTCCGACTGAAGAGCACAGGCTTAATCGGAGGACACAAGGGACCACGAGGGGCTGTCATCACAGGGAGCGTCAATATGACCTGTGAAGATTTGTTTTTGTTTTTTGGGGGGTTTTCTTCTCAGAAATTGTGGATTTTTTCCCCCAGTGTGCATTGCTAATTACCGCTTTCTTCAGATCTCTCCAGTATAAGTGAAGTCTAAACACTCCAAAGCAATGCTGCTAGTGTGTTTGAATCTCTTGCTTTTTTTTTTTTTGCACAGAGTAGAAATCCCTGTTTTTTTCTGCTACAATATCTGGCCTAAACACACTGAAAAATACCCTGTCTGGGAGCAGCTGATTGATTCCCTAATGCTAAGGAGAGATCATACTGTCAAGCAAAACAAAGAAACTCAGTGTGTTTGTGTCTTACTTTGCAAAAACATACAAATTTGTAACTGATGGAGAAATTCACAGTGTTTTTCTGGTAGTTTTTACAATTGCTTGTAGAAAAAAAGCTGCAGTGTAATTATCTCAAAATGATGCTGGGTGCAATTAGGTGTTGTTTTTAAGCGCTGACATTTCTGCTGATATGAAGAAATTTATCAGATTTTGTTGATTTGACATCCAGTATAATAAGTTGTTTTGGGGAAATAGATTTAAATCGGTTAAGGATATTTAGTTGGCACTTTTCTTTAACTTTATGGTCCTATGACATTTATACTTTTTAGATACTTTTTAGACCTTTTGTTTGCCAAAGAGGCACTTATGAATGACTTGAGTTTGTCACTGCATGGCTTCTAATTATATCTGGCACATGTAACACTGATGGGTCACACAGGGGTGCTAAATTCCATTCCAGTTGTCATAGAAGAATCAAGGTAAACCCTGTACAGATGGCCAGTTGATCATAGGGCACAAAATATTATTGCTTGTTAAATGTTATTGCTGCTGTAGGCAAATGCTACTAAAGCATCCGGTGCCACTGCACTCCCATCCCCTGACAGATCTGACCAAAGCACCAAAGTGTGTTCTTCTTCTTAAACAGTAAAACACTTTGGCAAATGAGGCTATGGGGACACTGCAGGACTGCTTTGTGGACACAGGCTAAAGTGCACCACATCGAGAAGAGGTTCACAGTTTGACTAAAGGACAGAGCATGAAGGAATATATCAAATTTTGTGAACACACCATTTTACCAGCCACAACTACTTTGTGAACAATAACAATGGATTACTATTGACCTGAAAGAAATGCTTAATTGAAAGCCCTCAGGTCTGGGGACAGGGACGAAGTAAGGAGAGAGGAGCATGACCTAAGGGTGAAACTGAGAAAAGGAAGGTGGTGGCTAGATTCTTACAAAACAGCATGAAGGATGTGTTGATTGTAATGAAGAAAATCATTGGTTTTAAAGTAGCAGGCAGTCAGTAGGTAGCCTGGAGAGAGCAAATGAACTAAACAGTTTGAACAGGTTCAGCTCACAGCCATCTGTGGCTTCCTTCACCATGCACCCTGACGTCTACACACCTTCACTACCTTCACTGATTTGGCGCTTCTCCCCTTCTTCCTGTCAAATGAACTCTGTGGATCAGCCCCATAACAATATCTGATAAACATCTGAACTCTTGACTGTGATTTCTGACCGGATGTGGAAACAGCTGGAGAAATCAAACCAAAACAAAGCTGCTGTTATTGAGAGAAGACACAGAGAAAGTCAGTAAAATTATCTCTCTCTCATGAGTTACTCACTGTCTGACAGATAGGTTGCAGTATGTGAGACTGGGCAGTGACATGTCTGATTTGGTGGTGTGCAGTACAGGAACTCCACAAGTGACTGTCCCGATTCCTATTCAGCTTCCGAGCCTCCAAATTTCAGTTGTGTCTGTCTGTTCTGGGACACAGAATGTTGATGTTGACTTCTTGGAGGAATACAAGTGGCTTTGCATTATTATCAACAACAGACTAAACTGGAAAACCAGCACAGAGGCTATACGAGCAGGAATTTTCTTTCCGGAGGAAGATGAGATCCTTCAACTTGCACAGCAAAATGCTGGAGATTGTCTGTCAGTCAGTTGTGGCAAGTGCAGTGTACTTTGCTGCGGTCTGCTGGTGGAGCAGCATCAGATACCAAAAGACTGAATAAACTGATGAGAAAGGCCTGGCCTGTGAGTGGTTGTAAACTGCACAGTGTTAAACTTATGGTGGAGAGCAGACTTTTGAGCAAACCGGTGTCCATCAAGAATTTTTCCGACCAGGTGTTCTGAAATAAGACCAACAAAACAAAGAAAATAAAAATCGAAATCAACTAGAATCACCTCTGATCTTTTTTACTTAGCAAAAACAGATTTTTTTGTGTTAAGTTTGTGTTTGTCCCTAAATTTCTCCATTTACTGTTTCAACTGGTTCCGACCAATATCTTAACAAACCATTAGCAGAGCATTTTTATTGTATTTCAGATTATTGCCAGCGATTATAATGGCCCAATCTAAGTGATAGCAAATACACACAGCTTGCATTTGTTTCTGTGGTGTTATTAGTTCTCTACAGACAAACAAGCATGGCTGTAAGTAAGGGTGGGTGACTCATCACCAGCATCCCCACTGAATTCCACATAAAACAAAAAACATATATCCATAATTGAATCGCCTGAAACCCCCATAGTCTGGATGAGTGAGAAAACCAAGTGAGGTATGTCTAAATGTTCAAAGTGTAACAGTTATTACACTGAAGATACATTCTGAATACATAGGATCTGGATGAGTGGGTTAAGAACATGAAGGATGCATGCATTCAAATTCACAGTGGTTACCATTTTCAGGAAAATAAACACATTAAAGATGCATTACAATAAAATGGAAAGAACCCCTTTTCACATATGGGATTCATTCAGTCACTTTTACAATAGTGTTTCTCACAGCTTGAGCAGTCTTCAGACAAAGCCTATTCAGGACCATTTTCAAAATTTAGGCCTCTTCTCCATTGTCACTAGGTAAAGGATGCCAATGTGCAGTTGGGGTGTTTATGGGCTGCATGGTGATGCTGAGAAAGTACCCTGTGGCACACAGGCTTGGCAAGGGATGTCTCTTTTGAATTGCGAATATGTAAAATGCACCAACAGTGGTTGTTTTAATCTTATTGCAAACTGGAAAAAAAGAGCTAGTGAGATATTAGGGCGATTATATGCGTGTTTCTGGCTATCCATTAATATGAATGGACACATTCAGATTTGTTAAGTGTTGAAAGTGGTATGTAGATCAAGACAGATACATTATTGTCACGATTTTTAAGGGAAAGTGACCATGGTGTCCATTCAAGCAATGGCAGTGGTGAGAGGTAAGCAACATTACTATAACTGTTAAACCTGTGATGAAAATTTGGTAGGAAGTGAGAAATATTTAAAAGAACCAAAGATTATGGCACAAAATGTGGGAAAAGCAATTTTTTGCCCCAGGAATTGTAGAAACTACATTTAAACTTTAGGCTTCTAATCAAGATCTGTATCATCCAAACTCAGCTGATATCACATCATTTGAAGGAAGGAGACATAAAATCAATCTGGATAGGAAAAAAAAAGATACATTTGATACAGTTTAAAAAAAATAAATACTTCAATCATCTTGAAATAAAATAATAATAATAACAATGTCAGAGTTTAGATTCTGTCCACCAGAGAGTACACATGAGATAAATTAAGGCAACAAGTATATGGAAACTGAAGTCCCAGCAAGGGAATGAAAATTTCCTTTTGCTGTAACTCATAGTCAGCATACAAATACATGATTCAGACTAACACATTACAATTGTTAAAGGCAAACTTTGTGTAGCTTCAGCCAATTTAAATCACTGTTCTTTTGTTTCATATTCTCAAACATGAACTGATAGAGAATTGTTTTTTTCCTTTTTTCTTACTTTTTGTAGACTTGTTTTTGAAGTATGATGATTGCTGTGTTTTGATTTGGGTTCTAACTCTTTGTTAAACAGAATAGAATTAATATATTGAATGACAAGCAGCTAGAGCATAGTGGGCCGTAGAGTGACAGAGTAAGAATTGTAACATCACATTTTGCACATTACTGAAGAGCTTCATGTGATGCATTCATCTTGGTTTGTAGTTGAAGTAACGGAGCGAGTTAAGTGTGAAGAGAAAATTAAATATAAGGCTCGATGACAGAAAAATGTGAATAACGTGTTGCATGAAGGAAATGTGAGGGAGGTACAGTAGAATCTTACTGTGGTAAATAAACGCTCTGTCAGCTGCTCATGATGAGGAGTTGAGAAACCATACTTAGCAAACAGGTACATCTTAGGCCTCTGAATGTTCTTATGTATATCAGATATAACAACATCATCCTGTTGTCTAGCAACCACCTATCAGTGGGCTAAAATAACTCACCTTTAGCATTTGTGCACCTATAACACCTTATAAAAGCATTGTGTTGTTTAATTGGATGACATCAAATTTATATATCTTTAAAAAATGCATTATGTTCTAATCTATATCACATATTACAATGTCATTATGCAGCCTTATAAAAGCATCATATCATTTTTATTTTAATTACACCATCATATTGCCTGGCAACCGCCTAACAATGGTCTAAAATGGCATTTAAATAGTAGAGCAGGACATGGGCATGCACTAATTATCAGTTAATGGAAGGAAATACATTGCATGCCACAGAAAGAGTCAAATAAAAAAGCATGGCACAAAAGTAGATATCTATGAGTAAGCAAGTTATTATTTTTGTTCTGTGTACATTAAAAAAGGATATGATCGTAGTATGCTTTCTATTTTTAATGCATAAGATTCACTTTTTGGACTCTAACAGTGTTTCTAAATAGAAACACTGGATATTTTAAATATTCAGATGCTATAGTACACTGCCACGCCTTGTTAATAATGTTTTCTTTAGAGTTTTCGAAGCTTCAAGGGAGAAGCCGGCTAGAGAAGTAGCAGACAGACCTCCTGCTGAACAGAATTTCCATGGCACGGATATACCTGTTAGTCAAACTGGTACGACTAACATACCGCTGCCTACTGATACACAGATATAAAATCATGAGTTATTTTTGCTGTGAGAGTGTGAGAGTAGAACTCTTGTTTTGGTAAACTGTGACATGTAGAAGTGCATCCTTGATGACTTTGCTGACACTTTGAGAACCACATTTTTTTTTCACATAAGCCAAACTGTAAAGAAGAGAACCTTTTCGGACAATATGACTTTGCTTGGAGATTGCCTTACCTAGGAGCTGTTGGCTGCCACACAGTCTGGTAAACTATGACTACGATTGTACTTGTACTGAAATGCAACAAGATGACTACTGCCAACTGTGAATCAAATCATAGTGTTTAGATTTACTCTTCCACTGTTGGCATTAAAGTCCTGCAGTTGGCTGGCTGATTTTTCAAGCTAACAAAGACTTCACCTTAGATTCACCTCAGTTTGCCACTTTATGACATTGTCCTTTTTATGTATATCTACTTCTTCATCATATCTACTTTAAATGATTGCTCTTTCCTTTCTGTCTTCCAGTTACCCTGTTGCCAGTGGAGGATAATGGAACGGCTGTGGTTCTCTTTGCTGTTGCTGGCTGCAGCATGCAGGGGACAGCCGTGTCCGAAACGCTGCATGTGCCAGAGCCTTTCCCCATCTCTCGCTATCCTCTGCTCCAAGACAGGCTTGCTGTTTGTTCCTGCTGCCATCGATCGACGCACTGTGGAGCTACGGCTTCAAGAGAACTTCATTACAGGTAACTGCGTAGCAGTCTGTCCTGCATTTCATTATTTTAATACGCCTCTGAAATTCGACTAGATTTCCAGTCTTTTGCAGCGAGTTTGCTTGGTTTGGCTGTATACATGAAAATGAACTAAAAGGCTGTCTGATAATTGGCAGCATATTTGTCTTATTTCAAAACACTTGGTTGTAACTGAAGAGTTTGTTAACAGTGAGTACAAATGTTGGCTTCAGTCACGAAGCTTTTCTGTTGTCTCTGCCTGACAATGACTAATTTTTTTCTCATGAGCCCGAGTATTTCTTTTTAACTTTAATACTTTTTTTGTTATTTATGGTTCAGCATAGTTAAGCTCATTCATGATTCATCTGCTTATATCAAAGAGTTCTCTTTGTGACTTTGAAACATACTTATTTTATAAGAACTGAAGTGCTGCTTTATCTTGTTATTTTAATCTGGATTCCCGTTAGCGCTCTATTCCTAGGTTCTCCAAAACAAAAGGCACACAAGCTATAAAAAAAGATCTAACAGTACCCTGAATGATCATTTAAATTTTAATTAATTTAAGTTTTGCATTACCCTGTTTGAGGGAACCACATTCAGTCTTCCTCTTATGTGTTGGTTTTACTTATTGTCTTAAACTGTTTTATTTAGCCCTTTGTTTTTTCTATGTTTTGTCAGTTTGTCTATTTATCTTTCTTTGAATTTGATCACCATATATTTGCTTTCAGTTTGACTTTTTTCTTGTATGAATTGTGACTTTTATCGGGCTGTATATTCTCCTGCATTCTCCGATCACCTTTCTTCTTTTCTCCTTCCTAGCCTCTGTTAGGCTTGTTGTTAATTTCATTAACATTCACATATGGAGTTTATTTTTATGAACAGTTTAATAGCATAAATGGACCAACAACTGGTTGAACAGAAAAATGAACTGAATCTATAGTTTTTATGGCTGAGGAGTCATATTTTCTGAAAAGTTGGTTGATGTCTGGAGGGACCTGACTTGCCCAGATGCACATAGCAAGCAGGTCTGGCCTGGATCTGGTATCAAGCCGGCAATACTCGTTGACTTCTGGCAAGACCTATGTCATCCAGATATGGGCCAGGCCTGGCATAGATGGCACTGTCTATGTGATGGCATGCCACATCTGGCCCAATTGTGGTTTGGGTCATGTGGCCCAGGCTCATAGAAAACAGGTCTGGCCTCAATCTGGCATCAAGCTGGCACTTCTGACTGACTGGTGTCGTGGCAGGGTGTATATCAAACAGATGTGCGCCAGGTCTGGCAATGACGCCACTGTTTATGTTCCTATTTTCCTATTTTAGTTAGAAGACCCAAATGCCATGTTGAAATACTATACTGCTATGGTAGCCAACGTTTCAAATGCAGATTTGACAGGTTTGTGAGTGTACATTTTATCCAAAACCTAGTGACAATTTATTTTATGAATGTAATTAGGAAGCACTCAGTCTAGAGAAAGTGTGTGATTGGGTGAATGTGGCATGTTGTATAGAGTACTTTGCGTAATCCAAGAGAGTAGAAAAGCGCTATATAAGAATCAGTCAATTCACTGCGAACAGAGCTTTGACATGTTACTTTTGCACTGTTATGTTCCGGCACATGTTGTTATTACATGGCTTGATTAAGCTACACATTAGGCTGACATCTGGGCCAGCACAGGGCCAGCATTGTGTCTGCAACTGGCCCGTGGCTGCACACAATTTACACATGGCCCATATACCACAAAGAATGATGGCCCTTTGGTGGCCCAGATCAGGTTTGCCAGAGGTAATCCACACATGGGCCAGCACAGGACCACCAGTGTGTCTGCAGCTGGCCTTGTGCTGGCCCATGTGTGGGCCACCTCTGGCAAACTTGATCTGGGCCACCAAAGGGCCGTCATTCTTCGCGGTATGTGGGCCATGTGTAAGCACATTGTGTGGGCCAGATTGGGGCCATACCAATTTTGCTATGTGGGGAATGTCCTCCTTACCACGTAGGAACTCTATTGCCCAACGTCATGGGGATCCCACTTTTCAGCCCTCCACTCAACATCTTTACAGTTCATGAGCCAGCTGATGACTTGTCTGTGTACAGTATATAATGATTCTTAATTTACTTTGTTGATGAGGTCTTTTTATGTGTTTATTACGCTTGCTTCCAGCTGTCAGAAGAAAGGACTTTGCCAACATGACCAGCTTGTTGCATCTAACCCTGTCCAGAAACACCATCAGCCAGATTCTTCCTTCTGCTTTTAGTGACCTGCGACGCCTGAGAGCACTCCACCTAGACTCTAATAGATTAACTGTGATCAAGGTAATGGGTGGCTGGATGGATGACATTGAATGAAAAAGAGAGATCCCTGATTTATTATAATCCACTCACATGTCGTTATCATTTCGTACTCACACCCACTCACTGCCTTTTCTTTTTTCTTTTTCAACAACCAGGATGACCATTTTAAAGGTCTGACCAACCTTCGGCATCTGATCCTGGCCAATAACCAGCTTCACTCTATATCTCCCCATGCCTTTGATGACTTTCTGTCCACACTGGAGGACCTGGACCTTAGTTACAATAACCTTGCCCAGGTGCCCTGGGACACAATTGGACGCCTAACCAATGTCAACACCCTAAATATGGATCATAACCTCATAGAAAATGTTCCCCAGGGAGTATTCACCAACCTGCACAAACTGGCAAGGTAAGGACATAGAAAAGGGCAAATGGTGTGTTTTTGGTGATGAGGTACAAATGCAGCATTGAATTGGTATATTGTTGCCTCTCCCTATTCGTTTCATAAATACCCCCCTTCTTCTCTTGTCCGTCCCTCCCCTTCTTTCTGTATGCCCTCCTGTAACAGGTTAGACATGACGTCGAACAAGCTAAAGAAAATTCCCCCAGACCCATTATTTCTGAGAATCCCAGTTTATGCCAAGTCCAAAGGCTCCCCCCTCTCCTCTCTTGTGTTGAGTTTTGGAGGTAACCCTCTTCACTGTAACTGTGAACTTCTGTGGTTGAGGAGACTAACCAGAGAAGATGATCTGGAAACGTGTGCCTCTCCCCCAGACCTTAGTGCCAAGTATTTCTGGACAATACCGGAAGAGGTGATACTTTTTGCAATTTTTAATAATTTCATGCAGTAATCGAAAAAAATGGCAAAGTTTGGCACTAGGCTTTTTTGTTCTATAACAAAAATAATAATAATATATCACTTTGACATTGGAAGTGTGACCTTATCTTTTTTTCGTGGTAGGAGTTTATTTGTGACCCACCAGTTCTAACACGAAAGTCACCTCATACTGTGGCTATGGAAGGTCAGCCTGCCAGTCTGAAGTGCAAAGCAAATGGTGACCCTGAGCCTGAAGTCCACTGGATCAGCCCTGAAGGGAGACTCATATCCAATGGATCTAGGTATTAACATCAACATATGGTCTAGTTTAATCCAGTATACTAAATTTCTTCCCTGTACATTGTAAATTCATTGAAAAATTAAAGTTGTGGTATTAATCTATGGAATATGATTTGTCCACTGAGTTTGCCACTATACATCTGGGAAACCCACTGGCATATGCAACAGAGTTTTTACAATATTTTGCTCTTCCAGTTTTGTGCTATGTCAGAAAGTCAGATATTGTAGGGGGGTGTAGGCACTTGACATGTGTGGGCCAATCTGAAATGGTTCAGGACGATAGTTGTTAAGGCCATAATCTCCTCACCTATAACGTATTTCTCAAATTTTCATCAGGTAACCCATTTGGCACAGATATGAGTGCCTAGTTATGGTTTTGCATTGAAAAAAAAACATGTCTTATAAAATCACTGACAGTGTTTTGAGTGTTGTAACTCTTTTCTTTCAAAAGTCATTTTTGATTTAGCAGTTATAATTTGCATTACTCAAATTACAAAGGAAAATACATAAGTAGCATTTTTCTTGTCAAGTGCCACCTTTGGTTATGCCAAAACACACAGTTAGAAACATAGCATTAGCATAGCAGTCATTCTAAATATTGTCAAAGTACCGTAGATATTGGTGGAAGTTATTGCTAGTATCAGATACTCCTTATAATAATATCCTGTTTATCTAATAAGAATCCAGCAGGCAGCTTACTTTTGGTAACATTCACATTTGACTTCATGTATTGATCAATTGATGGATATCTTAATGATATTTCATTTTCCATTTCATTTTTGTTTCAGAACATTAGTCTTCCCTAATGGAAGCCTAGAGATCAATGTAACATCCCTAAAGGATTCAGGAAACTTCACCTGCATTGCATCAAACACGGCAGGTGAATCCACAGGAAGGGTGGAGCTAGTCGTCACAGCAATGCCCCATCTGGCAAACAGCACAAGCCGCAGTCGAGATCCTTCTTCTGAACCGGCCCCCTCTGACATCCTGACCTCCTCTAAGGTTGCACTGCCCAACAACGAGACAAGAGGAGCAGACAGGAGGGTTTCATTGGTGGAGCTGACAGGAAACTCTGCCCTCATTAGATGGAGCAGTCAAACCCCTACATCTGGAGTCAGGATGTTCCAAGTCCAGTACAACAGCTCTGGGGATGACACACTCGTTTACAGGTTTGTCTGTCTGCACTGTCAATTCATTATTTGCCCTGCGTCTTTTAATTTTCTGTCTGATGTTTCTATGGTGTCATAATAGTAAAAGGCATTTATGTGCCTTTATGAGTTTGTAAGTGTGTGTAGGGGTGTCTATGCGTGGGTCTGTGTGTATCTGCAGCTTTGTGTAAGTTAATCAAGAGACATCAGCAAATGCAATGAGGATGAGGGCAGATGATAAATGATAGTGTCATCCAGTCGTAAAAGTCTAATCAGGCGAAATGATAAAGACATCTGTGGTGGAACAGAGCCATTGTTGGGTACGGTGAATACGGGGGAATAAGGGCCAAATGTCACGAATGTCTGCTGAACAAGTTACAACGGTTGTCATTTAGTTTGCTTTATTGCTGTCCTGATGAGTTTGCTGTATGCTTTCTTTGTCAGCATTTACATTATAAATTTATGAACGAGTTAGTACTAAATGTTTTGTGGGGCTTTGTTTGAGGAGGACGGCATTGTCAGCACTATGTCAGATGTGACTCTGATTTGATCTGAGTGTCAAATATAGTTAACGTGTTAATGTGGAAAAGGGAGGGACATTACGTTAAGAAATGACTGAATCAAGAAGATACATGCTCTGATAGTTTATTTAGAACAAACTGTCATGTCAATAGAAATTGTAGAAGAATCAAAGATTCTTTCAAAGATGGATGGATGGAGTTGATTTTGTGGTCAAACATATTAATCACACTACAGTAGCCATGTTAGACTCTTATGCGTCTATGAGACCTCAAAATTAAATGAGTAAATCATGATTATGTTCATTCCTATGACCGTGGGGCTTTTAAGTGGGATTTGAGTAGGGATGGGTATCGTTTAGGTTTTATCCGATACCGGTGCCAAACCGGTACTTTTGAAACGGTGCCGGTGCTTAAACGGTGCTCAAACCGGTGCTTAAAGAATGGAGAACACAAAATTGGTCCAAAAACCTCTCATGTTCAGCTGTTTTTTTTTGTAAAAAGATAACAATGTTAGCCTTTTCTGCAGCTATAGGGCATATATGGTCTCACTCTTGGCTGGAAGCAGTGCTTAAACAATGGGAAAAACACAAACTTTGTCCAAAAACCTCTCACGTTTAACTGTTTTCCACTTTTTCTTTGGTCATTTTAGCCTTTTTGGCCAGAGTGAAGGGAGTATCTGCCATCAAACAAGAAGACAGCCGCATGTAACTACGATGGTGTTTGCTAGTTCACCTTACATGCATTAATGTAATAATGTGGTTAGCGTACTCAACGTTAATTACACACGAACAACATGAAGCTACTCACGCAGAGGAGGACTGCTGCCATCATCATCCGTCATCATTTCTGCTACGCTGACAGGGCTAGGGGCCAGGACTCTACTCTTCGGGTTTTTGGGGGATGTTGCTAACTCCGGGTCCGATAACAGGCACCACACCCGCAGTAGATGTGCACGGTGTGAGGTCTTGCAGCAAGCTATCAAACACGGCGCATTTCTCAGCTTTAAAAAAAAACGCTATGCGTCGCCAGGTGTTTCATCAGATTTGAGGTGTTACCTCCTTTGACAGTATCACAGTATCAGCTTAAAGCACTTGTTGCAGGCTGCTGAGTTTGCATCTTTTGCTGTGAAGTACAGCCAGACTTTTACCGCTTCGCCTTGGGCATTTTTAATCTGTAGCTCTGCTCTAAAAGAACGTACGTACCTGGGCCCGCCTACTATCCTCGGAAACGTAAAATGATTGGCTAGAATTGGCTCAGGAAAAAAAAAGCACCGAAATAAAGCACCGAAATGTGCGCTGCTTTTCGGTCTGGTTACTACCGTTTATGTCAGATGGCACCGGACACCGGTACCCATCCCTAGATTTGGGCAAATCTAGGCTTCCGAGATCTTGGAAGACTAAAATTACTCACCTCAAAAAAACTCTCAGAATTGATTTATACTGTGACAGGCTATGTGACCTGTATTGTTGCTGCAACTCTGAGAGTTAGTGCTCTTTGTGCATTTATCCAATCGCATTATGAGCAGATGTTAGATGGACTTTAATACTGTTATGGCTGCTTTCCAGCCCCTAAACATAGTATATAATTGGAATTAGACAAGTGATACTAAAGACCATCATCAGCTTAAATTCAGACAGATGACCTAACCACATGACTTACGGAACAGCGACCATAGACACCAGAAGCGACCTCACATAGATGTAGACCTTCACAAATACGTGTGTTTTTGACACATTTACATCACCAGTGTGACTTTTTCCCTCTGAAAAAACAAAATAAATTGCGAAATACATTTTTAAGGAATAAAATGCAAACAAAAAAAAAGACTGATATAGCAAATTTGATACAATTTAAAACTCATACATGCAATGCTATCTTAAATTTGTTTTACTATTTTTTATTTCATCGGGAGGTTCACTAAACAGCCGATTTTCAAAACATTTGAGCTTTCTGATGATTATTTCATGGTACAGGCTTTAAAGGGTTAAGGAAGTCAGGGAAAATCTCATCCAGGGGCCTGTCCACAGGGGAGTTTTTTTTTAAACACCTCAGGCACAGTGATTGGCCAGACATTACTTCCTGTACTAAGTGCATGTTAGTGAGGTTCAGGAGGCCTTTGAAGTATTCATTTCACCACCTGACAGTATCCTCAGTTGAGGTCAGCAGCACTCAGATTTGCATGTGGTTTGGCTACAAGTGCTTAGTTTAAAACCAGATGGATTTTCTTTGGAACAACTTTCTTTCTCTTTCTCTCTAACCGTCTCTGTCTCTCAGCCTCTTAATTCTTTTGGTTCTTTGGCATAAAAGACAAAAATTAAGACAGACTTGGGAACAATAAAACCTTGACCTTAATAAATAATCCCTGCTGATTCGAATAAGCCATTCGCCACTTTGAATTAGATACATATAAACTGACAATTTGCTTACATTAAGCATCTGATTTGCATCATTCAGGTAGCAGATCTTCTCATTTCTTAAAAATGCTTGCTCCTTGATAAATACTTGCGATTTTGTATACCATATTGTAAAGTGCTGCCTATGCATTTAATGCCATGTTGAAAAAATATCAGCGGGATGAAAAAAAGTTGGTGTATAAACCACACCATCATTTTTTTGACTGTTTAAAGCCTTGGGTTTATTTTGGGATGCATTGCTGTTGGTGGTTCGTATTCCACTTGTGAGTTTTATTGATAAGGGGTTTCTTTGATACCTTTGATACAGGATGTTTCTTTGGAATTCAGTGAGGGAGATTTCTCTCCTCAGTCCTTCCCACCTACTCTACTGCTTCATCGGCATTCAAGGAAAGCGCAGTGTTACCTACTACGAATCACTTCCTGGGGTTCCAGTTAAATTCTTTTCTAAGTTGTTCTTTTTTAAGTGCTCTTAGAATCTCTCACATTACTGTGTAAAAACCAAAACACTGGTGTTGTTATTGCCTAACTCTGACTCTCTGAAAGCCTGGGTAAGCCCTACTTATTTTCAGTTCTGAGGGGTTTTTTACATATAAGGAGTTGTCGTGGCAACAGGTCTGAAAAATCTGCCAGTTGTTCGATGCAATGTTGTGAGTGACAGGTGGCTTTAATAATATCTGACATGCGTATTTTGGACTGTTTATTTATTTTGTCTTTATGTGAGCCACAAATTGAATAGTAAAATATTTCACTCTGTCTTCTGTGATTGAAGAAGTAAATCAACAATGTTTTTACCGCTCTACAAAATTGTCTAAAATCCAATTTAGCCTTTTTAGTCTTGATCAACAGTTATAATTCTGTCTCAGGGGAAATAAGTCTTGAAAGAACCTTTGACAGAATTGAATCCATTCGTGCTGACAGGAGAAAGAAAGTTCCTCTTCATTTGTGAAATTGCAACACTTGTGAGATGGAAATGGGGTTTTCAGAAATGCCCTTGTAATGTTGTTGTTTTTTAAGACCGGTCAGAGCAGGCACGCTCCGTTTTGCGTAACTATTTCTAAATTCCTGTAGAACTGCAACCACATAAGCTAGCGCAATAATTTTTTTTGCATATGAAACCGGAGGAGTTGTACTTACATCTTATGCCATCAGTTTGTCCTACGTCACGGTTTCCTTCCACATATAGCTTTGCAAAAACTGCATAAAAAGCACTTGCAGCAACAAAAACATAATATTCCAGAAACACGCTTTGCCGATCTGATCAGCTGTTCATAAAACTTCCTACGTTGGAATAGACGTCAGCGCAAACTATCACATGTCCGCCATTACCTGCCCGAAACCGGAAGTGACGTCATTTCGCGGAAAATGTAGTTTTTACCTTCAGGGCCTTCTAAGCCCATACTGGTGTTTTTAAAAGTCATGTTTGACTTTGTGCTTTTCTGAATAGTTTCTGGGATGCTTAAAACTCAAATGCACTGCTGGAAATAGTTTATTTTGATGCACATGCTGTTTTTTTGCAAGTTTGCATTATAATATTTATTTTCATTTTTCCTGCAGTACATAAAAATTGGTGTATTTCAAAAATGAAACTATGAAGACACTCAAAATATATTTCCTGTGGTTGGAAACTATTTTGGGCAACTTTTTTGTATTTACAGTTTTGAGGGATAAACCTCTTAAATTACTCTAACTAGAAATATTTGTAAAAAAAAAAACAAGAACTTTTTTTGTAGTTTATTGCACTTTTTTGCAATTTATGTGGTTACTATGGACTTATTGCATACATATTGTTAAAATTTGGGCTATAACAGTTGTATTGATGTATAGCAACTTGAAATGCCCCCAAAAATGGCTCTACAGCGTCTAAAAATATGAAGATAAGCTCTGGCAGACTCGGTTCTATGGTAGGTCCTAAAACAAGATAAGATGCGTGGTTATGGAAAATATTTTGCTTACACTATCTATTTAACTATCTATTAGTTATATATATTTAACATATGAGGAGCATAGTAATAACATTCATTGATTTATAAACGTCATACCAAAATATTTCCTTGTTTCTTCAGAAGAAACAGTTACTTTGTAATTTTATAATGTATTTTTAAAATATATCCTATTGCAGCTACTTCCAATGTGTTAGTACGTATTCATGAGTAAGTATTAATCTTTACATACAATAAAGATGTTCATTCATTAAAAAAATCATCATATGTCTTTATGCTATATAACATTATTGTTATATCGCTTTATTAGGTAAACACGTTCAGCTGTTAAAATATCAGTCAGTCACAGGGTAATGACTGCATAGACTGTATTTAAGCATGTAGACATGGTCAAGAAGACCTGCTGAAGTTCAAACTAAGCATCAGAATGAAGAAGAAAAGTGATTTAAGTGACTTTGAATGTGGCATGATGGTTGTTGGTGTCAGAAAGGCAGGTCTGAGTGTTTCTGAAACTGCTGATCTACTGGGATTTTCCACTACCATTTCTAGGATTTACAGAGAATGGTTAGAAAAAGAGAAAATATCCAGTAAGCAGCAGGTCTCTAGTCAGAGTGAATGGCCAGACTTTGAGCTTTTCTTTGAGCTTCTTTCTTTGAGCTGATGGGAAGGCAAGACTAACTCAAATAACCACTTGTTACTTGTTAAGCACAATGAACAGCGGAAGATTGGAAATATGTTGTCTGTTCTGATTAGTCTCAAATCACATGTGACATTTGAATGGTAGGGTCAAAATTTGGCGTAAACAACATGAAAGCATAGATTCATCCTACGCTGTACCAACAGGTCAGACGGTGGAATAATAGTGGGGGATATGCACACTTTGGGCCACTTATTACCACGCATCATTCAAACACCACAGCCTGAGTATTGTTGATGACCATGTTCATCCCTTCATGGCCACAGTGTATCCAGCTGCTGGGTAACATATAATGACACAAAGTTCAGATCATCTCAAACTTAGTTCCCTGTACTAAAAACCCTTCCACAATTACCACATCTAAATCCAATAGCGCTCCCCCAGAATGGCAGGAGATTCACAGATGAATTTGCAACAACTGTGTGATGCTGTCATGTCAACATGGACCAAAGCCTTGTTGAATCTTTGGTACAAAGAATTAAGGTGGTTTTGAAGGAAAAATGGGGTCCAACCCAGTATTAGCAAGATGCAACTAATGAAGTAGTCGCTGAGTGTATGCCTAAAATTATACCCATTGCAGTAGTTTTGTTTTTTTCTGTTTTGCTTGTTAAAAGAAAATTTATTTTAACCCAGAGTAGACCGCACCTCTCGCTCTGTGGTAGCTGGGATAGGCTCCAGCCACCCCGCAACCCTGATAAGGATAATCAGAAGTGAATGGATGGATTGATGGAAAATCTTTTATAAGATCATGGCTAAAAATCCAAGTCTGATGTTACCATATGGCATTGTGAAATTAACATCCATTAGAATGCATCAATGAAGCACTAGTTTAGCTTTGAGCTGAAGAAAAAAAAAAGAAACAACCCACTGTGTCCATATGTGAACAGCTTCTCTCTGTCTTTCTATGGTCGATATCCATTAGGAGGGATAAGGCACAATGCCATGCAGAGAGAGGAGGTAAGGCAGCAGTCTGGAGGAGATGATACAAAGTGCTGAGGACCATCAAGAACACAGAATGTTTGGAAAGAAAAAAAAAAAGTGTTCTACAAAATAGAAACCATAGCTAAGCATATCCATTTAACGCTCTGCTGCCCAAACAAATATTGTTTTTGTCAGACAGTATTCATTTCAAATTTGTTGAATCTTAATTGTTGATTTGCAGTGAAAAAAGAAAGATCAGTGAATGTTCTCTCAAACTAATGAGAGGCTAAAACGAATGCTTTGTCACACAACCACTAAGGGGTTTCTAAGGCTACGTTCACACTGCAGGTCTTAATGCTCAATTGCGATTTTTTGATCAAATCCGATTTTTTTGTCTGCTTGTTCACACTACAAATAAAATGCGACAGCAAACGCGCTCTAGTGTGAACGCTCAAAGCGGCCCGCATGCGCAAAAGAAGATGTCACACACAACGCGCTCTGTTTAGACCCAGAGCAAACAATATTGTTTGACTGATGGCCTTAATATAAAGACTTCAGACTTTACATTTCCCAGTTTTTGCTTTAAATTATTCTATTATTTACATAATAATGTAAATAACCTAATAATGATCCTTATTGCAGTTTTAGAGAGGAGCGGTGCTTCAAAGGATAGTTGCAGATTTCTGTCAGAATCTGCAGATTATACAGTACAAATAAAATGTTCACGTTGTCTTCCCAACAGTTTCACTGACATCTACACTGGATGGCCAGGAAGCGTTTGCGATGTCTTCTTGGGCGCTTCTCCGGCACTGATAATTGGCGTCTGTCTTGTGTCAGTGACGTAAAAGACAGATTTAATGTGACATGACCGTTCAAACAGCAGTCGCTTTCTAAAACATCGCATATGTATCGGATTCAGTACCACATACGAAAGTGACCCAGATCGGATTTGAAAATATCGGATTTGTGCCGCTCACACTGTCATACCGTGATCGGATATGGGTCGCATAGGGTCAAAAAAATCGGATTTGATGCGCTTTCGCCTGCAGTGTGAATGTAGCCTAAGTGCACGTTTTGAGACGATAAAAAAAAAGAGTGACACAGATTTGCTGTTAGGATCATGCATTATTAGAATTTTGTATCATTTTCACATACGTGTTTAGCACAAACAGAACTTCAATTCATGGTTACGCCAAATCAGCAAGAGGATTTGTGCTCGGCGTCCTTTTTAAGTCTTATTAGGGCATCTCCATTTCGAACATATGCCATGTTATCAGAACATTTCAAGTCCAAGTCCAGGCTGTAAATGGTATAGATATAGCTGATATAGCTTCAAAAGCATGATCAATGTTATTATAACATCAAGTATCTGTTAGCATGTATGTGTGCATGCATGTGTGTACTTGTTGTATTAGTTCACTCTATTTAAGATATTCTCCTCAAAATCCCTTGACTATCCTTTATCATCAGTACCTACTTGGTTGTGGATGAATGTATGAACAAGCAGATTAGTGAATTTGATCTGATTCTCCCATCGTTTTGTTACCTATATGGTGAGTTTGATACATGAAAACTCCAGTCATCTGCTCCCTTATTTACAAGGTGTTGCTACTGCGATAGCTCCACATGTTCAAATAGGTAGATTTTTTACACAGGATGCCTTACTCTAAAGGGATTTTGTCTTCCCCCAGGGACTTTTGCTTGTTAGGTGAATGTGTAAACCTATGAAACCACTGCAAGCCAGATACATATTAATTAAAATCAGTCCAATTAAAAGACAAAAAAATTAACGGAAAAATAGATACATGACTAGATCATTTTCATTGTCTAATTTGTGTCTTTATGTGTATATTTGTAAGTGGCATTTAAAGTGAGACGTGTCTTTTATACATTGAACACAACAATATATAAAATCTTTATTTTGCTCTGTAAAAGTGCAGAAAGTACAGGTACAATTTCTTATTTACTGATACAAATGCTCACTGGCAAGGGCAGAAAAAGGTTGATGTAAATCTTTTTCACACATACACACATGAAAACACACATGCACCCACCAATCGAGACATCTGTCCAGTCATGTGACTTAACACCTCTCGGTCTCACTTGTGTGCTCTGTCTATGCTTTGTGCATCTTTGTACTGACAGGCACATGAAAAAGCCAGCAAACTGAGGATATGGTGAATGAAATCTCGCACCGATAACATTTATTTCACTAGGAGAGGATGACTACTGTCATTCATGTGTATCCTCTCTGTCAGGTACTTTTTTAAGCTTCGGGATATTCGGCACATTATGTAACATTAGTTAATGTGAACCTATAACACTAATGCGATCATCATGTTGTTATTTGTTCAACTTCAGAGCAGATGTAGCTGTTATAAGCAGGTTTTTTTTCTTTGCTAGGAAATATATTGCTTGATTGTAAGCATTGTATATTTCTAATTAAATATAACCTGTATGAGGCTCCAGTCTGGATGGATGGATGTTCTCTTCTTAACGAGCAATCCTGAGATATTCATATGCATCAGATTTGGAGACTGTGTACTGTATGATGTTTTTAGTGAACTGGGAGCATCATCAAACTTAAGTGTGAAAGACTTCAGTACAATAATTTTTTTCTGTGTGCTTCTGTTTTGCACATTTATATTTTTGAGGACCTGTGAAAAAGTGGGACAGGGTTTTAGAGTCAAGGATAGAACAAAATTTGGAATGGTAAGTGTGTGTCCGTGTGTGCGTGTGTGTGTGTGTGTGTGTGTGTGTGTGTGTTTGATTGGTAGTAAAAGGATGTTGGAGAGTCATAGCAGTAGTGCGGGAGGCAGGAGACTGGATGAGGAAGACATGGTGGAAGAGAAAGAGAACAGGAGAGAAAAAGAGAATTTGTGCTTATGTAATCGATCAGGTGGGTAAATATAGCAGATCTTTTTAAATGTACAGAATATGAAACGCAAATAAGCCTTTACATCTGTGACTCATGTGTCTCTTTTTAATCTTCATACACACTTGTTGGTACACGGGTGGGGGAGTGGGGGGGGGTTACATTTCAGTCTCTTAAGTAAATCACTATCATGCAAAATTATCTAAAATATGAAGAGGTCAAGTCTCATCTTGGACTGATGTTTTCACCCCTTTGGTGTTTGATTTTTCCTTTTCTGCCACAGTTTGTTTAGGTTTAGGAACCAATGTTAGAGATCATGTTGAGCTTGTCGAGTTGAGTCAGGTCGAGTGAGAACTGGTTGATATAAGATACAATATGAGACACAGGATTATCGCTTGTGTATTTTTCGTTCATAGTCTAACAGGTAGCGTACTGATGACAGTTTTTTCATACAGAAAATAACATTTCCGACTCTATTGAATAATAGATAATAATAGCAGAATACGATGTCATCATAGCCGAAGCTGTAGCGTTCTATCTTGAACTTTTATATTGATTGTTTTATTACTGTGTCAAATATGTTGATACAACACAGGAAGCAATAAAAAGACATAAATCAGCTACTGATATGTAACAGTAGGTGGGTTTGCAACCTCATTTACCATTTATTACCGACATATTTGTGTTGTAAGAATTGCCATAACACAGCAGTACAGTGTTGCAGTAATAAACAACATGCTCTTTAGCACGAACTTAAATTCCTTTGCAGCTCTGTACCTGCAGTCCAAGAATTTGCTTGTTATTCTTTGCATCCGGCTTGTTTCCTGCAACTTGCCCTTTAACTTTGTGGTTAGAAGCTTCAGCCTCTGTGACACTATGTTAGATACATGGTTGAGAAAATGGATGGATGGATGGATGGATGGATGGATGGATGGATGGATGACCAGCCATCAGCTCCTCTAGCATGTCATAAACAAGCAGACACAGTAAGTGCTGCTATTTTCACACATGTGCGCGCAACAATTACACAACCACTAGTTTAAGTGGTTCATAAGCTATGTTAAACTCTTATAATATAAACATTCTTTATTCAGTTACATGATGTGGATAATGATTGTGTTTTGCCTGGCCTCATTTCACACTAAAATATAGTTTAATGTGTGAGACCTGGTCAATTTAATGTGATCTTGGAATGCAAAATGCTAAATTAGTATAGCAGAACTGTACCAAAGTTATACTGTTAATACTGTATTTACAGCTATTTCTCTACACTTACAGTTATTATTACTGCAACTGCTATCAGTGGATTTTTTTGTAGTCAATTAAGCTTAATACAGTCTCACATACAGTATCAGGAAAATGAACTCATCCCAATCATAATACGCACACACAGAGACGTGTGTACTTCTCCATACAGCACTCATGGCAATATGCGGCTGTAGGTCATTGTCATTTAATTGAATGATTCACTGTATATGTCCTAATGAGCTTAAAGCAATAATGACAAAGGACTGCATGCACACACACATAGAAACACGTGCAAGCCTTACTTAACTTGCATTACTAGTATCTACTGTATTTACGCCAATTAAACACAACACTAGTGAGTCAGATCAGAGAGGTGAAGTTGAAAGACACTCTTGGTCAATTTTGTCATGTAAGCACTGTCTACCCCCAACTCACCACCTTTATAAATTTTTTTTTTCATTTCCTGCTTTTTCTATGCATTGTTTTTCTGTTGTCTTGCCCTTTCCTGCTCTGATTTGCTTTTTGCTTATCTCTTCTTATTCCATAATTCCATACTGACCCTTGTTTCTGCTCTTCCTCCTTTTTCTATATCTAGTTTTTCTCTCTTTCTGTTTTCATTGCTTTGCTGCCCTCGCCTCTGATGTCCTGTATATTTTCTGAGCTCAGCAGCACAGCTCACTGGGTGTCTGACCCATAATTCCCTTGTTTGGTGTCATGTTACCATTTTCATCATCGTCCCAAATCAATGCTTAATTATCCGTCATTTTTTTTCCCCTCATCGCAGCCCCATGTCCACAGCCTCACTCTCTCTTTGCCTCCCACCAAGCTTTCACATTTTCAATGACAGAGGGAAGAGTAATTAAAAACACACGTCATACAGTGTGCAAGGAAGAGTGGGGGAGGTAAGTGGAAGAGAGAAGAAGCTAGAGCAAAGGAAGATGGGTAAGCATTAGAGAAAAGAGGCAGTGGGATAGAGGAGGAGACTGTAGGGCAGAAGGGGGAGGAGCAGAGGAAAAGAGGAACTGAAGAGGATGGGGGGTAAGGTGAAGAGGGGATTTGGATGATAAGCAGGGATAAGAGACGAGCTGCCGGATGGATTGCATCCAGCGGCACTCAGTGGAATACGAATAAACAAACTCGTCATTAATGATGGAGTTTCTAATCACAAGCTTGCAGAAGCTTAATATTTTAGTTTGGTTTAGCTTTGTTTTAGTCTTCTGTATAAGGACAGTGGCTGTGAGAGGTTAGGACATCTTAATCAAGTTTGCAATATCAATCATCACTTAATTTATATAATTATTCGGGATTCACTACTTCACTGCATTAATCAAAGAAAACTGT
The DNA here is from genome assembly GCF_013358895.1 of Oreochromis aureus. NCBI lineage: Eukaryota > Metazoa > Chordata > Actinopteri > Cichliformes > Cichlidae > Oreochromis > Oreochromis aureus. The sequence goes on from NC_052955.1 coordinate 22,093,096, forward strand.
CAGTCTGTCTAATATTATTACTCAGCTAATTAGAAACTGAGTTTGATCCACTGGAACTAATAGGGAGCACTCAGCCTATTCTAAAATATTACCTACATTTCTTTTTTGTTAAATAGTTTTAACAAACACTTTTTGTTTATTATTTATTTATCTATTTATTTATATTTATTATTTGTTTATAAAACATAGTCAACAAATCTTTACTATATGAAATATAAGTAATTTAGCTACAAAAAATACTTTGTTCCTGTTTGTTCCCTGTTCTTAAACAGCTCTTTTGCTAGTGGCAGTGTAAATGTAGCCACTGAGCACCCTCCAATCTGGTCCAGTTGTGTGTTTTTTTTAACACAAAGTAGTATAGCAATGCTTGTTGCTAATGAAGTGGAAACACAGGACTCATGAAATGCTTCTAATTGGTACAGCAGCGGTTGAGCTAGCTGAATGAAGTCATGGAAATTTTACTTACTTTTTAAAACAGTAAAGACGCAAAGATCCTTAGTAACATGAAGCAATAATCTAAGAAATGCATGAGTACCTCTCTCAGCACATAATAACTGCAACTGGTCACATTATCCAACTCCAAAGTTTGACATCAGCTACTTGAGCTTCCTTACATATGGCATACCATTTAGGTTCTAATTTTCATGACTGCAGTCACTCATTTTTGTTAATTACCACAATTAAGATGGAATTATGTAAACAAAGAAAGAGAAGAACCATAAACAGTTACACAGCACTGCGCTGTATTTGGGTGAATTGGATGAACACATAGTTAAATCTAAATTCAGGTCTCTGTGCTTTTCAGGCCTTATCCTTAAACAAGAACAGATTATATGTCTCTAACTGAAAGAAATAAAGAAAGGCAGAAATCTTGTTTGTCGTATTTGTATGCCTCAATATTGCATGATTTTGTTTTTGTTTTTGTTTTGTCCCTAAACTCTTTTAGTTGTTACAGTATCATCAGAGCAGTTACTCTAACCTTGAAACACTCCTTTCTCAACCTGCCCCCTTTTTAAAAGAAACATCTTTTTTTTGCTAAACTGATGAAACAGAAAGGTTGTTAAAAAGCGTTTCAGTTGTTCAGAGCAGAAACTCCTTTGAGACGAGCGTTTTATTCACGACTGCTTGTATATCATACAGAACAAGGACATGGCTGTGAATCCATAATGAGGAACATATCTGTTGAGGGTCAGTGAAACGCGATTACAATAGAGTTATTGATGCTATGCTCTGTGAGATGTGTACAGTAGGATATCTCCTTTTCCTGTCGGTATAGAGTTGAAACACAACACTCTTTCTGACTCATTTTTCCTCTTATTCTGTCATTCTCTTGATCCCTTCATTATCCATGAAAGGATAACTATCCTCTTGTTACTTTCCCAGGTGACTTCTTTTATTTCTTGGTGTCTTCTAAATTCCCTCTATAAATACACATAAACATGCCTCTGCATATACGTATAAAGTGATCCAATATCATCTTGCATTGGGTCATATTTTTTCTATTTTCAGAAGTGGCTTGCTGTAACACTTACCTGCAGTGTTATCTGTTAGCAGTTTTTTGTGAACTGAAAACCTTTGCTCCTCACATTTTCTCTCTGTTTTGCTGTCCGTCTTTTTTTATCGATCATTAAATCTATTTTGATCCGATGCTTGGCTTTTAGTGTCTTGCATTATAAATACTCTGTAAACAGGGCGATCTGTATCCAATACAGTTCAGAGTCTGGCAGATTCTTGTGCTCAAACTAACAAACAAGTGGTGATGCTAATATAGCTCTCCTGGCTCAGGCAGCATCCCATGTACCAAGGGTTTGAGTCCGCCTCAGGCAATTTTCTGCATGTCATTTTACCCACTGTTTACACTAATAAAGGCAAAATAGCTTTATAAATGACTTTTAAAAATCATGTTGGGGTACAAGTGGGGCACAGTCACAGCCACAATCTGTTCCAGTCACCAGGGGTGGAATTGTCTCATGAATGTAGATGTTTAAAACATATTTCAAACATTTAAACCCAGATAATAATTGGGAATGGCTGATACATGGTTGTGCAGCATGATGGCACCATGGTTAGCACACTTGCCTCACAGGTTCCTGATACGTACCTCTTGGTTGGTCTTTTTTATCTGCAAGGAATTCCTCCAGGTACTCCGGCTTCCTCCTGTTAGAATAATTGGTAACTCTGGATTATCCTTAGGTGTGAATGTGAGAGACAGGCTCCAGCCCCCCATGACCCCAACCTCGATAAATGGATGGAAGGGTTACGCGATACTTGATGAAGTGAGCTATTTTTAGCATTCTCTTAACTCAGAAATATCTGAATTTGAATATTTTAACAGTATTTTTAAATAATTACTGTACAGTATTACAGGGCAATAATCAGTTATTTATAACATTTCCCTAAGCCACAAATACATGGAGATTAAGGCTGCCACAAGCAATGAAGTGCTTCTGCTGCACACAGAAATAAAACCCTTAAGTGAACATTAGTGGTGCTGAGGAGATTCTGGATTCTGTCCTCAGTGTGAACCGCCACACAGTCAGTGTGTTAAAGTGGAGTTCAGGTAAGTGCACTCTTTATAGTTAGAATTTAGTTATAGTTATTTGCATTTAAATATTACTTTGGAATTTGTGAGTTTGTTAATTTGTGAAACACATTTTGATAGCTAACAGATCATCTGCAGAGGAATAGCTTATTTGAAGAGTTTAAGTCAGGTTTCAGAGCTCATCACAGCACAGAAACAGCTTTAGTGAAGGTAACAAATGATCTTCTTATGGCCTCTGACAGTGGACTCATCTCTGTGCTTGTCCTGCTAGACCTCAGTGCTGCGTTCGATACTGTTGACCATAACATCCTATTAGAGCGATTAGAACATGCTGTAGGTGTTAAAGGTACTGTACTGCAGTGGTTTGTATCACATCTATCTAATAGACTCCAATTTGTACATGTAAATGGAGAGTCCTCTTCACCCACTAAGGTCAATTATGGAGTTCCACAGGGTTCAGTGCTAGGACCAATTCTATTTACATTATACATGCTTCCCTTAGGCAGCATCATTAGAAGACATAGCATACATTTTCACTGCTATGCAGATGACACCCAGCTCTATCTATCCATGAAGCCAGGTATCACAGACCAATTAGTTAAACTGCAGGAATGTCTTAAAGACATAAAGACCTGGATGGCCGCTAACTTTCTGCTTCTTAATTCAGATAAAACTGAGGTTATTGTACTCGGCCCTGAAAATCTTAGAAATATGGTATCTAACCAGATTCTTACTCTGGATGGCATTACCTTGGCCTCCAGTAACACTGTGAGAAACCTTGGAGTCATTTTTGACCAGGACATGTCCTTCAACGCACATATTAAACAAATATGTAAGACTGCTTTCTTCCATTTGCGCAACATCTCTAAAATTAGAAATATCCTGTCTCAGAGTGATGCTGAAAAACTAGTTCATGCATTTATTACTTCCAGGCTGGACTACTGTAATTCTTTATTATCAGGATGTCCTAAAAACTCGCTGAAAAGTCTTCAGCTAATCCAAAATGCTGCAGCAAGGGTACTGACAGGGACTAGAAAGAGAGAGCATATTTCTCCTGTTTTGGCTTCCCTTCATTGGCTTCCTGTTAAATCCAGAATTGAATTCAAAATCCTGCTCCTCACATACAAGGTCTTAAATAATCAGGCCCCATCTTATCTTAATGACCTTGTAGTACCATATCACCCTATTAGAGCACTTCGCTCTCGCTCTGCAGGCCTACTTGCTGTTCCTAGAGTATTTAAAAGTAGAATGGGAGGGAGAGCCTTCAGTTTTCAGGCCCCTCTTCTGTGGAACCAGCTTCCAGTTTGGATTCGGGAGACAGACACTATCTCTACTTTCAAGATTAGGCTTAAAACTTTCCTTTTGGTAAAGCATATAGTTAGGGCTGGACCAGGTGACCCTGAATCCTCCCTTAGATATGCTGCAATAGACGTGGCTGCCGGGGATTCCCATGATGCATTGAGTTTTTCCTTTCCAGTCACCTTTCTCACTCACTATGTGTTAATAGACCTCTCTGCATTGAATCATATCTGTTATTAATCTCTGTCTCTCTTCCACAGCATGTCTTTCATCCTGTTTTCCTTCTTTCACCCCAACCGGTCGCAGCAGATGGCCGCCTCCCTGAGCCTGGTTCTGCCGGAGGTTTCTTCCTGTTAAAGGGAGTTTTCCTTCCCACTGTCACCAAAGTGCTTGCTCATAGGGGTCATATGATTGTTGGGTTTTTCTCTGTATCTATTATTGTGCGATCTACTGTACAATATAAAGCGCCTTGAGGCAACTTTTGTTGTGATTTGGCGCTATATAAATAAAATTGAATTGAATTGAATTGGAATTGAATCGTGCTGAGATTTATTTCCCCCGTCACAGAAATCAGTCATTATTTCTGAAAAGCAGTTTAATTTGTTTCTCTTTCTGAGAGAAAAAACAATTTAGCACCTAAAACTCTATGAAACAAATGTAACCCCCCCCCCCCGAAATATATTTTTCAATTCACTGAAGCATTTTAAATAGTTTGAATGACTTTTTCATTCCTCTAATCCTGATAATGAACAAAATGTATAAACTCGCTGCTAATGTCGAGTCTGTTGCCCGACACTTGATGTAATTTGGGAGCTTTATTCCCACAAATATCATCTCTCTTTGGTCCAAAACACACCCAGCAGACAAATATAGCTTTGAGTGTAGTGTGCTTTGATCCTCGTTTACATAAACATTTTTTAAGCATTTGGCTGTTGCTCTTATCTGGAGTGACTTACAATAACTTCAAAGAGGTGCATATATTCATTTTCATTTCACTTTTACTCATTAATTTTCATATTTTTGAAATGCAAGGCAGACGGGAAGAAATAGGGCAGAGGTAAGAGTGAGAAACGAAGAGAAAAATGTGTTGCAAGAATCATAGGAGAAGTTACAGGTTCAAGTTAAGGACAGATGAAAGAGAAGACAAGAGTGGTGGGTAAAAAAAGAGAAAAGGAAAGAAAAAGAGTGATTGGGGAAACAAAGAAAACAGTAAAGGAATGTGGAAGGGCAAGGAGCAAGATGAAAAGCAGTAGAGACGGGAGAGATATACAAAAGGTGCAAAGGGAGTGAAAGATAAAAGAAAGATGAAATGAAGGTAGAAGGCTGGGAAGATGGATGCCTCATTAAGTGTGAGGACCCTGGCTTGCCTCAGCACAAAGGTCCTGTTTTCAGGGGTCACATGGAAAAAGCTCTAAGGCACAACTACTAAGTCACCGAGCTCTTGAATGCCCAACCTCCATGACTTATTCATTCAGATGGAAAAAAGTTTGAAGAAACTCAGAGATGCACTCAGACATATAACCAAGAGGAAAACAGAGCCTTATACTTGTCCACACAGAAGACACATACCTGGACAGTGAATGCTGTGAAAGACAATGAATTTTGTTTTTCTGCTATAGATATGCAAATACTGCACACAGCTTTGTCTAAGATTACTATGGCTAAATGCATATTGGAGTTTCCGTTTGCTGCCTTGTAAACAAAGGATCTACTTAGACTTCTTTGTGACCAGCGCTATCGCAAAATTGGCTTTCTGAGTTTGGAAAAATGGTAAATGGTAAAATGGCCTGTATTTATATAGCGCTTTTCTAGTCCCTAAGGACCCCAAAGCGCTTTACATATCCAGTCATTCACCCATTCACACACACATTCACACACTGGTGATGGCAAGCTACGTTGTAGCCACAGCCACCCTGGGGCACACTGACAGAGGCGAGGCTGCCGGACACTGGCGCCACCGGGCCCTCTGACCACCACCAGTAGGCAACGGGTGAAGTGTCTTGCCCAAGGACACAACGACCGAGACTGTCCGAGCCGGGGCTCGAACCTGCAACCTTCCGATTACAAGGCGAACTCCCAACTCTTAAGCCACGGTCCCATCGAACCCTGACAATGAGTTCTCTGGGGTTCTAAACAAATCTTTGTTTGTCTGTGTGCGTGTGCATACATTTGTGTGTGTGTTTGGAGGGATGGGAGATGAGGAGTATCATATATGCCATATCATCAACAAGCATAGATGGGAATGCGGTTGTCAGCCAGATGAATCGAGGTATTTCTAAATCATTCTGAGTGTAATGCATTGTTGAAGACAGCATGAAAACACAGTTATCCGTAACCAGAAGCAAATATATTTATTTAATATAGGACCTTTTATATTATTCAGTAGCCTATAATATATGGTATTTAGATTAGTGCCTTCTGATATGTATGAATCAAATTTTTGTTTCTGTGTAATGCAACTGCTACCTGGCCTATTGCCTATTCAGCTCTTTGGTCCAAAGTGATATAGCTCAACCCTGACATTAAACTTTTGGACAGAATAAACAAGAAATTTTCTATCACAACGTTATCAAGGATTCATAAGGAGTTCTACATTTAATGGCCTTCTGACTGTATCTGTAGTGGCAATATAAAGTGAGGATTTATAATTGTCTTGCCATCAGATTTGGTGGGGATATTCTTTTTCCTTCCATTCAGCCGTCCATTATAACTGGTTATCCAAATCAGAGTCACAGTGGGGCTGAGATCATGAACACACCCGATATAGCTCATCAGTACATCATCAGTGGATTATTGTTCACCTAGTTTGTTTAGACCTACAATGGACTGCAAAGTTTCGAACACCCCTGGAGAAACTTTGTGAGTAGAGATGAGTAGAGATTAACCGAACTCCAACAGTTAAAGATGAAACACAAACTGAACAAGATTCAGTGCAAAATCTAGGACAGTGCAAAAGTCTTGCACTTACATACAAAGCACAAAATGGACAAGTTCCCAATTTTTTATCTCAGCTTCCTATTAAACACTGAGAACTTGTTGGCTGTTCCTTGTACAAGGCTGAAGACTAGAGGGGACAGCGCGTTTCAGTCTGTGGCATGTGTACGTACGTTATGTACATATTTACTTCTTAGAAAAGTTCTACCAAACTCTCAGACCTTAATTAGCTTATCAGCGCTATGCTTCGTTTCTGAATATCTTTCTAATAGCCAGATGAGCCCAGCGTTTACAAAAATTGAAATTCTATAAGAAAATCGGCATTTCATGCCACAGTGACCAAATATATGATTGAAGAAAAAACATTGCAGAAATTCATGAAAAGGCACCTCTCTGACTCTTAAGCACTGAGTTAGATCGATGGTGCTTCAGGCTTCTGTTACAGTCACTGGCACGGGGAACATTTCACTGGTATACAGATTCATTTAAACACCATAATCCTATAACATCACACCTCAGCAAAAACACCCTGAAGATTAAACGAGGATGGCATCAGCAACAGAAATGCCTATACACCACAATCTACAGCCACAACCTCCCTTAAAGATACACCTCTCACAATCTTCTAAATGTCATCAAAACAAGGAGTCTCATGGAGCTAGACGCATATTAGAAAAAGATTATAACCGATATAACCCGAATGCTGCCACCCCCAATCCTCCAACTACATTCACCACCAAAAATTGTTACTTTCTCAGCTCGGTTCAAAACGTGTTTATGACATTTGCAAATGCTGACTATGCAGGGTGCCAATACTTTTCATCTGTGCCCTTTTTTAAGTAATAATGGATGGAACATTAAAGAATTCTGACACTTCATGACTCCTGGAAATGAGGTCATCTTTTACTATATTCACAGAAAGCTAAGCATATAGAGTCCCTTTTGTGCTTTGAGCTAATGGCCTCACTTGGGCCACAGCAGTCACTGTTAATTGTTAAAACAGTGTCCTATCCCTGCTAATGGGACAAAGTCTCAGTAGCATCCTCTTTTAATTGGCCATTTTCAGTTCATTATAGCCTGCTGGCCTGTGTACATTTGGTCCGTACATATCAAATCATGGAAGCTCATGCGGGATCTGCCATCAGTTACTTAAAGCGGGTGAAGAGCATTCCTCCTTAGCTGTCGATCATGCTGTGGCCCCATCTCTCTGTCTGTGTCAATTAGTCCGTGTTTCTTCTTTTGCTTCTTCACACTCTCTTCTGCTCTGGTTATTATTCTCTCTCACTGTGTATTCATTTTTAACCAGCTGCAGTAATGACTGATTTATCAATAATCATCAAAGACGTTTACATGACCATGATTTTAAGTTTCAAAGACAGAACACCTAGAAAAATGAGCGCGCTTATGAAGCTTACAAACAATAACATGGAATGAACGAGTACTATCTTACATTGTTTTTGCATTTTCATTGCTCACAACATGCAGTGCATTTCTGTGTCTGTTAATTATTGGCGTGCATATATTGATGGATTGAATGAATTATGTAAATCCTGGGATTTGAATGTGTTTGAAACGTGTGCATTTAAAGGGCCTTGGCACTTTTCGTTTGGATACATTCTGATTTAATAATGTTGTTGCACTTGCTGCTACTGTTGCATAAGCCAAGTAGATCATTTGCAAAAATGTGTCAGAATGTAAACACATAACTAAGTCTGCTCATGTCACTGCTGAACATCAGAATCATTACGTGTTTTCCCTGCTTAAAATATCCAGCAAGCTCAAAACTGAGCTTTTCTTTCACTTTCAGTCCAACTTTATAGTCACTGTTTTTTCTCTTATTTGTTTGTATTTTTTCTACAATGCTTAACTCCTCTGCTTATAACTGATAGACTTTTTTGGTTCTTTCTTATATTCTCAAGTAGTTAATACCTTTAAATTAGGCTCTACTTCAACATAGTTCTGTACAGTAGTAGAAGCAATGTAACACAATCGCCATGAAGGTCAAGGCTATTCACGCGTCTTTAGGTTTTGTCAGCTGTCCTCCAGAGTGATTGATTTAGTGCCATCACAGTATGTGGTTAGTGTCAAATTTCAGTGAGCTTTCCTGGCTATGAGATTAGGGACACAAGTATAGAAAATAAACTTGAGGTGTTTGGTTTTGATTTAACTGCAGAAACGCATTTAGTGAAGGGTTCAGCTGTTGTATATCTTCTGTTTAACACTATTGAAATAAGCCTCTAAAACCTCTATCGTGTATCAAGCACAACTTGTCATTGAATTCAAAGTCTGTCCCAGCCCTTACAAGACTCTTTAGCCATTAACAAGCATCACCCTCAGCCCCACTCTCCCCCCCTATGGCCCACTTAGATGGATGTAAAATTAGGCTTTAATCCGCCAGCTGAACTAAATACATGCTCCCCAGTGTCAACACTGCTCATTCCATGATAGTTAATCTTTTTCTCTTCCACATTCATGTTTCCTTTTTTTAGTCCGTTCATTCATTATCTCCCGTCACGGGTTTTGTTTATGATAGATGTGCTATAATTAGCACATGGCCCCCACTGTCAACAGTGCGCTTAAAATGAATTTAATCTCCTCTCTCTATCTCCCTCCCCTTGTATCTGTTTCTCTTGTTTGCCCATTTCACTCTCTCTGTGGTTGATGGGCCTTGGGCGGCTCGTGGATCGATAGTTTTGAAAAATAGGAGGAAATGTGCCCGTGGTTCTTCAAAATCTAACCTATTACAGTTGGTTTAGGAGCTAACTGGTTGAAAGTCTGTGTCCGCCTTTCTGTGTGTCTGTGTGCATGTGTGTGTGTGTGTGTGTGTGTGTGTGTGTAAATTACTTACAAAAAGGCAGAAGTAGGGGTGGGTTTTTATAATCGATTTATCGATTAAAATCGATTCTGGCTTGGATAACGTAAAATCGATTCATTAAAATCCTCAATCGATTTTTTAATATAAATTTATTTTGCCCGAAATGCCAGAATCTCTGGTGAAATCTCACAAAATTTCAACAACCACCAAACAGCTAAGACAGTAAGTGAGAGCAGGTACACGGATTCTGCACAAAGACGTAAACACACAGCGCGGATCAGTGAGACGTCGCCTTTCTCACCTGATGGCACGGACACGGTCGGGGCTGAAAGCCGACAGCTCGCTGATTTTGATCTGTTGGAAGGTCCGCGCTTTGTGTTCACGCCCTTTTTGCGCTGATTCTAAAGCTGTTAGTTTTATCTCTCTCCAAACAATATTGACTGAACCAGCAGCAAAAGAAGATCCAAACTACGCTTCACATAAACAACAACAACTCTGACTTTTACTGTTTTGCTTCCACCAGGATGCACAGCTCTCTCTCTCTCTCTCTCTCTCTCTCTCTGTACTTCAAGAACAGTTTCCCGTCTAAAAATCTGTTTTCTTCATTATTCGCTTGCTTGTTACTCACAAATCTATCGTTGTTTACAGCGCTGTCGGCCGCTGTTTTTTTCCCCTTTTACATACTTCTGAAAAGAAAACCTAATTTCTACCGTTCAATACTGAACCAATTTAAACTTTTTAAAATTATGCAAAACTCAAAACGCTTAGCCGTGTCTCTAATAAAACCGCTGTAACATCAGAGGTAACGTTCATATGTTGATTAATGGTTTTCTTTCGTTTCTGATGTACTGCAGAATATTTTTATAAAATCTCAGGCCAGGAATATTCACCTTCATGTTTTTCTGTGTTTTATCTTCAGCTACTTTGACACAAAGGCATCTGCTGTGACACTTACACCTTTGATAAAGTCTTGCGTGTGTCAGCTTCCTTTTTATTGATACAAAAATATGTAAATGTACTGATCTGAATTATAATATTTCTGACTGTCAAAATTTCCCAGATTTAAATCGAATTGAATTGAATCGAATCGAATTAAATCGAATCGTGGATCGAATCGATTCGGGACCTTGTGAATCGGAATTGAATCGATTCTAGAAATCAGTGACGATACCCAGCCCTAGGCAGAAGCAGACAGCGGACTTGGAGTACAGCTTACTTGTTCACCTGGCACAGAGATATAATGAATGTTCTCACTTGATCCCATTCCCTGTGGTCTAGAATTACACTTTATATGCATTGCAGACTTCTTCTGAAATTGAATGTATGGGTTTTTGGTAATGTAGTTGCTAAAACAAATACTGACTTTCAGTTAACAGTTATTTGCCCCAAGTACGTGTTAGGGCCTTTACACACCAGACCTGAAAAATATTGAATGCATTAAAAACATATTTCAGACTCAGACTCGAGCCAAAGCTCAATTTTTTAGATTCAAATAAACAGATCTGACCACACGGTTCACTGTTTGTAACATCAAGTGTGCTTGTAGCTCAAAAATAATACTGTTTTACCCCAGACACACAGCTAGACGCTGCTCCTGAGTTTTGTGAAAAAATGAAAAGAAAAGAAAAAAATAGTCTAGTGGTGTAGATCCTAGTAGTCTGGAACTGTTCCAGCTCTGGGCAGGGTGGGACTGGCAACCAAGGTATCTCATCTATGAAAACACTTGTTTTCTTACTTCAACAATAAACTCAGAGCAACAAATAATGCATACACACTCTAGTGTCAAAAATGATACTAAAAAACAATATTTAAAGTAGAAAAATATATAATAATATCTGATTAGCTATTACATCTTCAGACAGGCAGGTATAGAACCCATCCCCTCATTAGCAACTGAAGGAGTCATTGTTCACCACACTGAACAACACTTTATGAGGAATTTAGAAGGTCAGCAAAGTTCCCGTTTTGACAAAATTTAAGTATTAAACCATTTTCATAAATTTAAACCTGCTTACATATTAACGTAGCCGTTTAACTATCAGCAATTACCTGATAGCCACGTTAGCTGGTATCATTAAGGTAACAGCTTGTGGCTATGGCTGATAATAAAATGATATTGTTAATGTGGGAGCAAAGCAGCAAACCTTATCAGCCCTGCCCGTCTGTCTGAATGTTCCAGATTGAAGCTGAGAAAAGTCTACCTGCAACTGCCACTCTACCTTACTGACTCTATTAATCAGCAGTGAAAACAGGTTGCAAAGTTACCAGAAGTACACTGCCTCAGACAAACTAAAACACTTATACTGCTGTATTCTTTTTTGTGCAAATTAAAAATAATGTTGTTCTAATGTTGTATAGAGACAACCTTTAACATGTGTTCATAGTGTTCCTGCTTTTGTCTCGTTAATAATGGTAATATTGACTCTCTATATAGTGGTTGAAATGCGTTTGTGCTTTTATTATTTGTCGTCAAGTTTTGCGAACAACTGTGTACCTTTGAGTCTTTGTGATTCTTTGTCTCACCCATGTTTCCCACCTAGCTAGCTAACACCTAAAAAACTTCGCTCTTTACTAACTTTATCAAACACTCAGAATTTGTGAAATAAAATGAGCTTAAAACTCTAAAGTACTGTCAAAACAAGGCTGTCAAGCTGGAGTCACAAATAATGGCCAGCAGTCTCAAGACCGTTTGTCATTAGGAGAAACAAGGTGTGTGCTAAGATGTATCAACATTTCTTTTTTTTTGCATGACAGAAAAATTGCCCATTTTCAAAAATGCTCTTGACTCTAAGTTTGATTGCTGTTTATTTACTTTTTAGAATTATAAGTGTGAGGAAGCACCACCTTTCTTAGTACATTGATGTTTCCTCACCATTTCAGGTGTGGGGCAATAGTCAGTAATGTACCTTAAGCTGACCTACAGTCAGTTATCTCTGTTAAGAAGGAAAACACCTATTTGACAACAAATGTATACACACAGACTGTGGTATGGCCTAGACCTATTCATTTTTAACAAGTTGCCACCAGCTCCAGTTTAGAGAGCTTTTCCTCCCTCTGTGCTGCCTTCTGTTCCACCACTCCAGCTCTTGTTAAACCTATGTGTGTAAGTGGTGTCTCTGCATAAATTTGGATGGTTGGACTGAATTTATTTGTCCCTGTATTATCTAGCATCTTTCATGCTAGAAAACCAATGTAGCAAAGGGTGTACTAGTGCTATAGCTGCTCCTCCGTAACCATGCTTTGTTTAAGTACATAGAAACCACCATATTCCAGGTATACTGTGGGGTGATAAATGAGAGAAATAAAAGACAGTGACACTAGAGTCACATCGAGCTGCTTCTGGGAGTTTCTGTAGCCCCCACAATACACTGCTTGTAACTACCTCACACACAGAGGCTTAGTTTAGAGACATAAAGAGACAAAGAGGATATGAGGCTTACCTTCGTTTCAACAGTTTTCTAACTGTAGTTCATTTTGATATAGGGCGTATTATTTGCTTAAGATCAAGTCAGAGCAAGTCAAGTCATGGGTATTCATCTTAAGATTTTCATTTTGCATTCATACTTTGTTCTGTATCAAATACACAAAACTTGGAAAAAACTGGACTTTTACCACAATCAGTACAATACAGAAATTACCGTAAATATCTTGTGAGATTAGTATCTGTGTAATGCTTGACTACCAGAATCAGTTAATAACATGTAGGGCTTGCAAAGGTCCAGCTGGCCAGTAATGGTATCAGGTGACAGCACTGGCGCTCGTGTGGTATACACCTAAACACTTGGCCATCAGACTGGCACTGAACATTACGTTTTATAAATTCAATCTGAATTTCTTCTGCTTGTTTATCTGTGGCACAAGTTTAACTCAATGAGACTTGAGACAGAGATGGAGAAAGATTAGATTAGAGGTTCTGTTCATTTCAGTGGCGGTAGATTGATAGATATATCAACAGATGAGCAAGAATTCAAACTACAGTTTATTGATGATAAGCACAGTGTAGTAATGCATGTGGCTAAGATTTTCTGTGCCAAACTAACATTCCCACACAATTCTATGTTTTTCTCGATTACGTTTAAAAAAAAGTCATTTTTTCTCCAAAAAAATTGTACAATTAGACACATCAGCAGAATCACAAGAGCTGCAGACATTGAAAACATGGATGCATTCTTGTTATTATATTATACAGTGATGAAAAATTACATTACTAAGGTCCAAGGTCTAAGAAAAGCAGTCATGAAAGTAGAAATTCTGTCATTTAGATTTTTTTATGGTAGCAAGTCACATGAAAAGGTTTATATTATTTTTAGTGCTGTACGATTTTGGCCAAAATGATTTTATTTGTTAAATATTTAGATAAAGATTATTTTTATTTCTCTGTCACATAACCATAACACTACTTGAACATTCATGTTGTCCGACACTTCTGGTAATGTACAAATCTTTGCATGAAATACAACTGAAACTCCTTATTCACCTAAATTCAGAAATGCATATGAATCAAGGAAAATATACCAAAACCAAACACAAAATTCAATGAACAGGGCACTGCTTTCAGCTTTACAGTACACTGTCCTGCATTCCTCCTAATTAAAATATCTTTGAAGATGCTTTGAAGATGCATCCTTATTCACCTGACCTAACTGCCTGTCCTATAGCAAAATATATAAAGTGTGTCACTCTGTTTGTACTTACATAATGGATGTGAAAAACACTCTTACCAAAGTCTTTGACAGCTGTGAGATCACTCTGCATTTCCTCTGTGACGTTTTACCACTTTAGAAAAGTAATGGCTGGGGATGATATACCATTTATCCAGCATGCTGACCATTTGCTAACTGTGCTTATTGAACAAATAGCTATGGCTAAAGGAAATGTGATTTTATTAGTGACTCCAGTGCATCTTTGTGAGCTGGATGGATTAACACATTTAAATGAATCATACATTGATACATTGAGGTACATATAGTTAAATAATCTGAATTACCGCACTGTGCGGTCCAGGTTTATGAATGTCTGAGTGCACGTTAGCAACCACTGCGCGTTTTTGACAGTGTTTCTTGTATGCTGTATTAAACAGCATTTTGTGGTGTTTTCAGGTAGCTGAATAAGTTAGTTGTGTTGCTATGTAGCACAGATACAACTGTGCAGCACTTTCTGCTTAGGATTTGATGATCTGCTTTGAAGGACAAGCTTTTATGCTTCTGCTGTGTCTGACATTTGATTTTTGCTGTATAGCTATATTTTAACATAGTGTTACTCGCCCAGACCACCCCAGTAACTTCACGGTGCACAGTGCAGGGACTATTATGACTGGTACATGAAGAAATGTGGCCGAGCTGTTTTTTGTTTGTTTGTGGGGGTTTTTTTGCTTGATTTGCTTTTGCTTTGCATTGTATTGGTCAAGCATGTGGATACCCAAAATGGTGATCAAGATGCAAATTTGATTAATTGTGCAGCATTTTACAAACCTATATTTGTTAACCTTGTCATCTGGGTTTTAAGGGCAAACAGTCCGGCACAAAGTAAGCAAGTAATAAATGGATTAGACGTACTTATGGGGCAAATAAACATAATCCAGGAAAATATTTCCCTGTAATTGTAAATTATTCCATATTCAAATGTAATTTTTAGGAGATGGGCTGTATGTGTTTATGGAAATGACCAGACAAAAACACACATTAACAGGCACCAAGACATTTTTATATTACAGATAAATATTTTCAAATAGCTAACAACACTTCGCATTACAGATGGACTGAACAAATTGCTTAGCATACAATAATAACACCAACAATCAAGTGCAACCTCCGCACACCCACCCAAACTCAGCTGCTGTGCTATTTCATTTATGCATAAAGTACATTATGTATATCACCAGCTACATTCTCCTTATTGATTATGAAATGTTATATATTTTCTGCAAGGGTGAATGCCCTTGGTTCCTCCTACTATGGCTCTGAAACAGTTTCCAGGGCTAAGCCACAAATTCTCCTAACAATATCCCTGCCAGTGACTGTAAATATGGCTATAATCAAGACTGATAGAAATATCTCCTTTGCTGGAGCTGTCTTCAAAGCCAGTGTCAGAAAGCCATTTTCCTGCTAATGCTAATGTAGCCCACGAATCTGCTGTATTGATACCAAAGCTGCTCTTTGAACTATGGACACTGTGTGTGTGGCTTGGTGGGGACGGCTGAAGGCGGGATTAGACTTTGACTGTGTTTGTGTTGGTCTAAATCCCTAACAGAGCTAGCTGACCTCGGAGCGGATGGAGTGAAATGAGTTCATCCTCAAGATAAACACACAGGGACACACTCTCTAACACACACAAAGACACACACACACACCTTCTTAGTCGCTCTCTCTCTTTTTCATTCACACACACAGTTTGGTTGAATAATGGCCCAGTGAGTGGTGTGCCTATGGGGAAAGCTGTCAGTTTAATTGAATCCAGTATTCTCCATTCTCCCTGCCTGCTAATTGATTCTGTCAGGCTCTTCTGCTTGACAAAGAGACTGACATTTTCCCCTGCGTGGTTATGACTGTCACAGTGCGAGTGACTGTGCTTGTGTGTGTGTATGTCTTTGAGTTTTTTTATTTACATTGTGCTACAAAAACTTATATCTGTCTGTATGTTGCAAGAACATAATTCATTCAGAAGGGCAGCACAGTATTTTTGATTGTGGTATGGCCTTGTGTTCTGTGCTCGTATATATGAACAGTAAATTAAGGACAGAGAGTTTTGTGGATGTTTATGTGTCTATGACATAAATTTTACAAATTCAGTTTATTTGAAAAGAAAGTTAAATTAGAATCTTCTTCTTATTTCTTCTTATGAAGTCTTCAAATTCCCTAACACAAAATCAACATAGTGTCTGTTGTAGTTTAACAAATAATATTAAATAGCAAAAACATATGGGTTACACAGTGATTGCAACACATGCCACGTCTCGCTGAAGGCATAAAACTAAGTGTAAACAACCATCTTATACACTTTTACACTTTCAGAGTGTGCATATTTAAACACCAGGCCTAATGGAGGCACTCATGATCAATAATCTGGATTTGGATTTGATTTGGATTAGTCAGTCGCTTCTTTTAGGGTCAGAATTAACAATCTGTACTTGTAATGTGGTTAAAAACTACTAACGTGCGTTATAACAGAGGGCCACTGACAGTTTTGCAATACTTCGACGTGGACGCTGGCATTTTTTGCAGCTGACCTTTTTCGCTTCCAGGACAAAATTTGGGGAGCAGAGTACTCCTACTCCTCCTACTAAATTACCATCCGAATGTCAGCGTATGCCATTCATGTATCAGTACATGGAATTCAAGGTTTTGCAGAAACTGTTGGGGTGTGGCCTGCAGGTGGTTGTTTATCCGTTTATTTCATTTCATCTTTAATTCAAACTTAACCTCCATGAACAACATAAATACATAAACATAAGTCATGCCTGAATTTACTTCATGGCACAGTGACAATAACTTAATTAACATGGGGCTCTCAGGAGGATCTGATAGTAAGTACAGTTTTTCAGTCACTGTTACACATAGATATAAAATAAGGTGGGCTTGTTTTTAATAAAGGATTCTCTGAATCCTGCACTCCAAATTGTCAAATTTATCCAGAGAGCAGCTGTCCAGCCCCCAAGACGCCATACGATACCCATCAGTTTGCCCCATATCTGGATATATTAAAGACCTGTGTGAAAATGATACTTTTATTTTTTGTTGTTGTTGTAGATTGTGTGCTCCTTCAGGTCTGTTTGGTTTTTTACCTTGCAAAGTGTACTAGATTGAACTGTAATTAGTGAAAGGAACTGACTTTACCTACAAATTAGCAAACTGTTGGTAGATCACCTGCAGAACCTTCAACCCATACTGGAGTATTTTTTGCCCTACTCTGTCTTTCCCTAAATGTCTTGTTAAAAAATACGGAATTAAGAAGCTTCAAGTGTGATTTGCAGTTTCATCCATATCTTGGAAACTAAAAGTCAAAGCAAATAATAAAGTGTTCTGAGATAGGAACGGCAAAATTTGCTACAAAAAAGGCTATCTATCTTTATGACCAGGGGGTTATTTTACCAAAGTGTTAACAGCACAACATTCAGCAGGTTGATATATTGCATTTTCTTCAGTCCAGACACCCCAGGGCCTCTAAGCTGCCCTTTAAAACAATATAAGATTGGCAGTGGAGAAAGCACACACAGTTGCCCAAATGCACAGACAGCAAACAGAAGATTCTGATCAAATACAGCCAAGAAATATTAGTTTATATGCAATCCATGAATCCATGCATCCATCCATTTTCTCCCATTTATGCAGTTCGGTGTCGAGGGGGGCCCATCCCAGCTTTTATGGGAAAGAAGCTGGGTACACCCTGAACAGGTTATCCATCTTTTGCACAGACAGGCAACTTTTCACACTCACATTAACACCTACGGCCAATTTCTAATCATCAGTAAACCTAGCATGCATGTCTTTGGTTTATGTGAGGAAGCCAGATTACCTGAAGAGAACCCATGCAGGCATAGACAGAGCATACGCCACACTGAAGGGCCCAGCGAGCCAGTGGTTTAAAACTCAGGGCATTACCGTACTTACCACAGTTTCACTGTGCCACACATGGAATTGACCAGTTGGGTAATTTTGGTTCACAAATATGGTCTGAAATTAGGTCAAAGATCGCTGTACCACTGCTTTGGCAGCTTTTCATGACAAAATGAAAGCAAATGAAAGGATAAATGGTTAATTCATATTATATAGTGTCATCCATAATGTTTGTTTGGGAGAAAGACATAACTTCTGTATCTTTGCCCCTGTACACCACGATTAAACTTTAGAAATTAGACTTTTTTACACACAGGCTCCTATTTCAGGGGGACAAACAAAACGTAAATTCAAATATAAAGCCTAACTTTACAAGTTTTGAAACCAATACGTGTAGTCTAGACAACCATGGTTTGTGGGTCTTTCTATATTCAGTTTTATATTTAATAAAGGGAAAGATAACGCTGTTAGGTTGAGATCAGGTGACTGACTTGGCCATTGGAGAACGTCTCATTTATCTTTGCTTTTTCTTGGGTTGCTTTTGCCGTCTGCTCTGGGTCATTATCCATTTCCAGTTTGAATCACTGGCTGATCAGTTTTTATTTGTTTGTTTGTTTTTTCCAGAACCTCTCAGGCTCTTTTTGACGTTTTCTCAAAAAGTACAATCATGCAATCCTGGTCTTGAGTGTAATCAGTGTTTTGCGTCTTGTTATAAAACCTCAGTATTTACTTTCATGAAGGCACCTCTTGATTGAAGACTTTGACCGTGATGCATCTGCCATCTCAAGAGTGTTCTTGACTTGGTTAGATGTTGTTAAGTTTTTCTTAACCACGGAAATAATTCGTCCATCTCTCCTGTGTCAGTCATTCCCTTCGTACATCATCTGACTATGTGTCGCCAATGAATTTGTGTCCTCCGCCACATTACAAACAAATAACATACAGTAGACACAACTAATCTCACAATAATCTCTGCTCAGATTATCTCTTCCTGTTTACTAGGGGAATGGAATGGCAAACAGTAGAGCGGGAGAAAGGAAGAGAGAGAGGGAGATTACAGTTATGAGGTCACTAACTTCTGTAGTTCATACAGATATGACATTCACAGATTGGGTGACTGTGCTCTATCAGACTTACAACTTTAGTGAGAGTGGCACAGGAAATGAGAGAATGAGTTATCACTGGCGCTGCATTGACCGACCCCTTGTAGTCTGACAAAAGAGTCTACGATGTATATAAACGCCCCTTCTGTTGTTTTGGAGTACTTTAGTATTTTATAATAACTGAAATGTGATGTGATAGATCTATATTTGCAAGGTACAAGAAGCAGAGGTGGACACAATAATGCGGTTAAGAAATACCTGAATAAGTAAAATAAAATGTTTAATCAAAATGATTTTAAAAAATGTGTAAAATGCACATTTTACAATAATAGACCAAATATTTCTCTCCATCGACCGGAAATCTCCCCCTGCATAGTCTGGAGTTCAGCAACCAAACTTCGCACACAGGTGCATCTTAGGGCCCTGAAGGCTCTTATCTATATCACATATTATAACATCATCATGTTGCATAGCAACCACCTACCAACTGGCTAAAATGGACCATTTGTAGCATTTATGCACCTTGAACACCTCTGAAGAACATCGTGTAATTTGATTTCACAACAATATCATCTTTTATGTATCCACGTAACTTTAATATTGTGATATACTGTGTGATTTTATGACACAATCATGTTGCCTAGCAACAACATCACAATAGGCTAGCATTTTTATAGCAGAGCAGGGCCTGACCATTGCAGGGTACGCTTAAAATTGGTTAATTTTTGTACAGTAAGTCCCTTAATTATCTCCTGTTTATAGGTAATAATATAGGTCTCACTGGAAAAAAAAAGTTGTATTTTACAGATAATATTATTCGCCATGTTCATGAAAAAATATATATGTTAAAGGAAAACTAAGAAAATTGTTCAACTGCAGGTACAACCACACTGTAAAGCAAAAATCTGTTTTAACACATGCTGCTGCTATTTTATTTTTTATTTATTTTTTTGCACTTCATTTAGGATTAAAACAGATTTTGAGGTCGACGGGAGCGTCATCTTACAACACAGGCATGTACTGAGGTACAGTATTAATATAAAAGAGGACATGATGTCATAAAATTATCCCATGAAGGTCATCATTTGACCTCAAATGTCAGGGTTAGGTAGTATTGAATCAAAGATCATAACTGTAGAGCAGCAGCAGAGAAGATTATTCCTGTACTAATCACATCTGACATCATCATCTTCTATCTTTAGCAAAGTTCCCCTTGTATATATTTTTTTATTTACTTTTTTCCTGTTAAAACGCAATAGCTTCTTTTTAGTCTATTTTTGTCACATCCAGTGTTTTTTAAACCAAGACACTTCTTTGTGTACCTAAAACTGAGGATGAATCGCCAACCGTGAATGGTGAGTGCAATATATATGAAATTAAAATACTGATATATAAAATATGATATAGTATATTTAATACTATGCACTATACTGTTGTAAACTGTACACTGTAGTACATTTGGACACAAAACGACACATTAATAAAAGACACTGTGACAATATTCTGTTGAAGAAAATGTTAATAAAAATAAAATGAAGTGATGTTTTTAATCATACTCTACATGCTAGCATATTATTTTAGAAGTATTAACCTAACTATATTATGTTTGCAATTTTTCATAAAGGACTCCCTCTATCCTTAACCACAGGATAAAGACTTAGGTAACTCTTGCATATATTACTACCACGGATTCTGTATTTAGCTTGTCGTTGACACTCAAAGACAAATATCTTTAGTGAGAAGACTGGAAAAAATAAAGGGTTTAGCTGGATGCTAAGTCTTGGCTTATATTTTTTATAGAAAAGAGAAACACTGGGGATTAATGCTGACTTAATCTCATATTGGTAATCCTTTAACCTCTGACACAATGCGCTGAAGGTTAGATATCACAGTATTGAATTAAATGTCTACCGGCAAGTAAAACTGATTAAATTTATCTTTAACGGCACCATGGTAATATGGAAAATTAAGTCGTTTTAGTTATAAAAAACAGGAGCAGCACCTGCATTCGTTGCCATTGTATATTGGAACATGGCAGTTTATTTTGAAGAGCATAAATAAAACAACTGACCTACTTGTAACTGTGCTTTAGTGCCATCCATTTGCCTGTACTAGACATAAGAAATCTGCAACAACAACGACAGTTCCAGTCAACGCCTCCTGAGGTATGTTCCATATTGAGCAATGCGATGTCATATTCTAATTCCATCTATGACAAAGGCAGGGTATTATCCTTCTTCAAGCATACCATAATCCAGAATCTGTACTCTACCTGATCAAAAAGGACATACAACTATATTCCAGCTTTAAAAGATTGTGTATAATGATTGACTTTATTAATTACATCAGTCTGGCATTTAAGGGCTCCTGGTGCTATTTTTTGTGCAATGCTCTCAACATTAAATCGGGAATATTCTGGTAATGCAGGTGAAAATACTTTAGAAATAACAGCATTTATAACTCAGACACTTTATTATGTAGAACTATGATGGGATGAAATCACACAGTTCGTACATTATGTGAATCTTCCACTCCATCGGATCACAAATGTGCTTAATTGGATTGAGATCTGGTGACTGTGGGGTGCATTTAGTGACATGTTCAAGAAACCAGTGTAAGTTGATTTGAGCTTTGTGACATGGCACCAGATTGATCCATGCTTTCATGTTAAGTCCAATTCTGACCTAACCATCCGAAGGTTGCAGCAGAAATCTAGACTCATCAGACCCAAGGAGGTTTTTACAATCTTTTCTTATTAAATTTATTGCAGTTACTGTTGTTTTCCTATCATATGGAAGCATTCTGGACATTTTCCTCTGACCTTTGACATCAACAAGGCATTTGCAACCCAGCTTGCTGGATAGTTTCAGTTTTTCAGACCATTCTCTGCAAATCTCAGGTAAGGTTGTGTTGGAAAATACCAAAAACAATGTCACGTTCAAAGTCACTTAAATCATCTTCCTTCCCCATTCTGATTCTGGGTTTGACCTTCAGCAGATCATCTTGCCTACATGCCTAAATCAAGTTGTTGCAAGGTGACTGGTGTTAACGAGCAGTTGAATAGGTGTACCTAACAAAGTGGTCAGTGACTTTCAGCTGTTTCAACAGAATCATTAGGTATTGCAGAATGATTTATTATGGTATTAATAAACAGAAGGTTTATCATTTTGGTAGAAAACACATTCAGTATTTTAAAAAGGAACTGGAGCCGTTGTAGTTGCCCCACATTATTTGAAAAAATGAAACCCTTTTCTTGGCAATTTGTTGCACACTAAGCTGTGCCTACTGTTTATGGTTTCATGCCAGACAGTACATGATTCGATGCCTGTCTTTTTATTCCTCACGTCATGTTTGAGGTATCAGCAAAAAAGGAAGTGTATTCATCTTTGTTTTCCTACAGACTCCGCTCCTTATGGGGAGTCCCACTGAGCTCTCCTGCCAGCTGGAAGCCCCTCCAGCGTGCATATCCAGCCATCCTCGGCCTACGGTGGACTGTTCTCTCAATCAGCCGTAGATGGTATACATTGAAAGGGATGCACATGACGGGGTTGGCATCCTTACCAGCTGCCAAACAATATAATTTGGCCGTCTGAATGCACTGGAACAAGCTTAACTCTGAGGCCCTTTGGATTGTCTGGCTACTCGCTTTGTCACGGATACCAAGCCCAGTTAGTGTGTGGACAAACCTCCCTTTGGCTGCTTGAATCCATAATCCCATTCTGTTGGTCACTGCCCAAAGCTTTTGACTAAGGTGCAGGTCAAAACACAATCAGACTGATAAAGATTTATGCATCTCCCCTGAATTGTCTTCTGCCATCGTTCAGTGAAGCGCCTGAATTCATGCAGCTGCTTCATCTACCCATCAGATCATGGGTATGACCCTTTTCTAAAAGAGAGTTGGTGCTTAACTCTGACACAGTCTAAAATTCAACAGTGAAATGCTCCAATGCACGCAGGAAATCACAGTCTGTTAAGCAAAAGGAGAATGTTATGTGTGAACAAAAATACCATCATAACGTCACTGGACACTTTCAGACTTCAGTCCAGCTTTGATTTCCTATCACTGTCTAGCTCACACTGTGAAAGTTGGTATAAAGACCAAATGTCTCATCACAGACTCTGGCATCATATAATTGCTTTTGGCAGCCAGTGGGATCTAAAACAAAACAAAACCAAAATATCATCTCATTATAGTTTCCAAAAAGATAATCTAAACCGGTATTCTGCATACTGTAATTGTTATTAGCTCTAAAAGGAAAGTGGCCATGCTGTGCTCATAAATACCTGTTCTGAAGGTGTTAGAAAATGATGACAACACAATTGTCAGGCTTGTATTTTGTAGCCATATTTAAAACTTTAGAAATGAACAATGCATTTCCAGTGACATGCGTAGAACTAGCAGTTGTATGCAATAAAATCAGAAGAGATCATGAATGGAGAAAAGATTCTAAGGAGACAAAATCTGTGAACAAAAGAGTAATCAGGGGTTATTCTGTGTCATTTCACTCTAAAGAACTGAATCAGGACATGTTGAATTTCTGCCCTACTGAGTAATAAAAATCAAATTTACAGAAAGATATTTTACCTCATCCCAAGTCTCAGAAATTTGCATGTAATAGATTGATTTACTTCACAGAACAAATTAGGAGATTTTTAGGCTATTGGACAACACAACTCACTATTTCTCTGATGGAAAACTCTGTTTCACACATCAAAATTGTGCTGTTTCAGTAAATCTGGACTTTCATAAGGTGCAAGATTTATCTTTGTTATGATAAAATATGTAATCATTTGGTCACTTTTTAAGGTGCTTGTGTGACAAGTGTAAAACCCACTGTCACTAGAATTTAAAAAGAGACGGGGACAGCTGCGGTGTCAAAGGTCTACTGGGTTCAACTCGAAAAACATGACACTTGGTGTTACAATGAAGCAAGTTCATAACTATATGTTCTGTATTTGCCCCATACCCTACTTCGGCATCTGTGTAACAGTTAAAATTGCTGCTGATTGCATTGAGAAGTACATTTAAGATTGAAGACCATGCTTAAAGTTTAAAGCTGACATCTGAAATGGAAGGCTTGATTAAGAAGATTTCCTTTCAGTCAGAGAAACCAGAACAGATGGGTTATTTCGTTAGAGCGGAAAAGGACCAGTGCAACATACTGAGAACAAGAGGTAAATAATAAGACAGAAAATGTGACTCAAAGAGATTAAAAAGTCTGATGAGTGCTGTTTACTGCTCTACATCTCTAACCTAGTGAGTGAGTGAGTAGTTCTGCTTATAATAGACATCATGTACAGATGTAAGGTAACCATATTTTTCTTCTATGCATCCACTAACAGCTTATTTATAACATAGAAAAGCGAGATATGAAATTTCCTAGTATCTCGGGCTCCCAAAATGAATTCATATAATCTGTAACTTGATGTTCATAAAGTCATTAAAAAGACATGAAAGAAGGATTTCATTAACAAATTAATGTTAGTTTCCATCAGCTCTGAATTAATCAATAAAACTCCTCTTCTAAAGCATTAAATAAAATAAATTGATTTAAAATGAGCATATGCCATGGAAAACAAATAGGAAAGTCTCTTCCACTGTAATTATCTGTTTTCTCGATGATAATCCATCTCCGAGAAAAGGTGTTATGAAGAATATTTTAAGCAGGAAAATGGAAGCAAAGGATTATGTGGGTAAAGAGGTGAGTAGCTCCAGATTTATGAAGCTACACACCTAGCTCCACAGATCTACTAAGCTAGGTAAATTAACATAAAACCACAAAAAGGGAACAAACAGGAGTATAAAATTCTCAGCATGATGTAGTAACAATGTGCAAATTTATAAAGACAGAGACAGACAGTTTATTTCAGCAATGACCAATACCCAATTATGGGATCACAAGGAGACTTAATTCTGGTGTGAGTAAATTGCTAACAACACAGATGCAGCTTGAGACTTGTAACCTCAAAAACACAATACACTGTAATTATAGGTTTTTACATGTGTTTCTCAGGGAACAGGGTGGCAGTTCAGACTAAGGACTGTTTAACGTAAATGAATGTGAAACAGAAACCCTTTTGAAGATCAACAAACCTGAAGTGCAAGGACAATATTGGGGGTGCATCATCAAGATTTTCACCCTCGTTTAATGAATTTAATTGGGCAGCTCACTGACAGCTACTGTCTACCGCTTCTAATGTCTAAAAGACTAACGTCTTACATATTGCACTACAGAAGCCAGTATGCTTTTCTGGCTGTTCTCATCCACAGACAGTTAAGCAATGTAGCTCCCGTTTGAAAAGCAAACACTTTCAGTTTTCAGTTTACTTCAAATTTTGTAAGAAGTAAGAAGGTCAGGTTTAGCGTGCAGTGTTACAGGAAAGCAGTGTGTCCTAAATGTTTCCTGACTATAGAAAACAGTACAATAGTGTAGCTCCTGCATGTACTGAAAGTAAAAAGAAACAGGAACAGATACCAATTCTGGTCTCAGAGTCAATGCAATTAGCTATCAAACATACATTTAAAAACTCACCAGTCTTATAGAAGAAATGTCTAAACTGAGTTATTTCTTGTTGTTTTTTTTTTTTTTTGTCTCAGCTCACCATGTGATGAATAATGATACAGACTTTCTTTAGACCTCATAGTTTTCCTCTCAAATTATTTTATTTTCTAGGGAAAGTTGTTGCAGCTTTGACAACTAAAATCAACTTGTCACACATACAGGGGCTAAAGGGGAGCTCTGAAGACATCCAGAAGACAATTATATATCTAACTGTATCTGCGGCAATGAGAAGATTTTTTTCCCCAAGTTAATGAGCTCTCAAAAATATGCTTTCAAAAGATATTACAATTTCGCTTTGAGAAACTATACTGTGGTAAATAGGCATACCAAAACTGCATGAACAAAAAAAACTGATTTAGCATGCCTTGGCTATTTATTTTCGATCTGACATTTTTTTTTTCAATATCTGATGGTTTAACCACCAGTTCATCTATAAAGGTGAAAATGTTGTTGCAAGGCAGTTAAACACATCTAATCTGCCTCAATATATGAGTGTAAGTGAAGCATGAGGAAATGAATCGAAGTTAAACAGACAGAGAAGCAAAGAAATTAAATTTGATGGGAGAAATAAATCAGGAGAGGATTGAGCGAGATGGAAAGACATGAAAAGATAAAGAGAAAGAGAGAGAAGTTTGAGGACCATTTGGGGGGAAAATTATGTGCATGATGTAGCGAGAGAGAAAAAGACGTAGAGAAAAGAAAGAGCACGGCTATTTCAAAATGAATACTGCAGTGAAAAACGAACAGATCGAGCCAGTCAGTAGGACTTTAAAAATACTGACTCAGTTCCCTTGGGGAAGCTGCAGGGGGACATCTCACCTCTTAAGATAGGGCAACTAGACAGGGCCCTCAGTTTGCCAGGTCCCAAAGGAGAGGTCCACTCAGAATCATTAATTATGTGGCACTTATTTTCATAATTAAAGCTTGTAACATCAAATTCTGTCCCCTGGGTCTTGTGAATACCTAATGGCTATGGTACTCTGCAAAAAAAAAAAAAAAACATGACAAGGTTTGAAAGTAATTTGAGGTATTTTGAAATTCCACTTTTTTCATAATGATTGGTTTCAATAAATGAAACCATTTTAGTTTTAGTTGTAAGAAATCCACTTCTTTTGCTGTGAAGCTTGACGAGGTTCTGCCGAATCCACCAGTTAATATAACATCCATGTTTAGCTCAGTGACACAGTTAGTGTGATTTTTTTCTTTTTGCAGTGCGTCTAGCAGATGGACAGAGTTTGTGTACTTCAGGGACTTTGCTGTCAAACCTTTGCCCTCTTCTATTCTGGACTGTCTGCGCTGGTTGAATAATTGGCACATTAAATTATTTAAAAAAGCAGTCAGGGCACATTATCATAAATATTCACTTGACGTTTTGCTTAGATCAACAGTCGCGAGCCAAAGCTCTGGATGTGACTCCGTGACAGCGCGTGTGTCTGTGTGTGCGCCTGCCTGTGTGGATATCCATTGTGGGTGCCCCAGGGCTGATTGATTGACAGTATTTACAAACAAAGCTTCTTCCTGCCAGTCAACCTAACTAAATGCAGACTGCATGAAAATGTCAGGCTTATGACAGACCCAGATGTGTGTACACATAACTGCACTGTGCATGTAAATGTCAGCCACACTCAGAGTGGGCACACTCACTCGTGAACATGCACACAAAGGACTGAGCAGTGCAGCGCCCCTCGTCACTTTGCTGTTGTAACAAGAGCCTCTAACAAACCTGTCACTGTTCTCGCCTGAGACAAGACAATAATGACATGCTAACAAAGTAGAGCTGCTGAGAATAGGTCTATTACCATGTATTAATGCTATTTGTGGCTACAGACACTGAGGCCTATAGCTCCGCTGTAAGTCTTCTAGCAAATATTGTGCCATTCTCAACTGAAAACCACGACTGCAGTCTGTTATATAATGTAATAATTGACACTAAGCATTAGACTGTGACATCTCATGAACACTTTGGATGCTTTAAAGTACCATAAGGGTCTGACTTTAAATGTTTTGACTGGTGTTTTGTATAGATAAGGTTGATACTTGGTAGTTGAGTCTAGATGTTTGTGATAATGTGTAACATTTACTTGCTGCCATTGTATATCCTGAATCCTGAATATATGTAGTTGTTGAAATTTGGTCAATCTCGTGAGTTTATGGAAGTGTAGAACTCTTGTGACCTTTTTAGCACCACTTTTTCATATTGAGTTCAAGAAGAAATTATTTTGTGTAACAACCTGAAATACATATACGTACGTTCTCACATTTATGGCTGCACTGCGCTGTGCATCTGTCCCTAGATCTTCAAAGTGTGCTTTGGAATACAAACCATTAGATGGGAATTGCACAGTTAAGTTGTGCTTTGCAGTACACAGGCGAGGAATAACCTGCGGAAATGACAGCAATCTACAATAATTACTAGTCTTTCAATGCAATTGCATTGAAAGACGTTAGAGATGAAAAGGCATGAAAACAACATTGATGAAGGAGGGGGAAACTTGTCAATATAAAGTCTCTGTAAAAATGCGGCGATACATGAGAGAATAGGACTGATGGTTTTCAAAACACACTATCAGAAGATTGAAGGGTCCAAACAATTTCCTCTGAACCCGATCGCACCTCAAACAATATATGCAGAGATGGCAGCATTATCGTAGTTATTCAGTATTCAGGATGATACATGTGCTGTGACAGATTGCTCTGTGTCAGAGCCCAGGGGAAGGATGTCTTGCTCCCCACTGATCACAGGTCACTGTGAAATCTCCATCGGCTCTCGGTAAAGATTATAAATAGTCTGTTGAGAGTGAAGTGCATTTTATATTAATAGGAATTATTTTAAGCCAGAAATCAAAGACACTGTGTGAAAAGTAGGATTTTTGTCGGTAAGAAGCCCTGTAACTTGCTACAGAAATTCAGGTTAAAGGCTGTTCACAGGAATTTAGAGGCACCATAGAGAACTTCCAGGATCTGGGGGATATTGAAGTGGAATTTGAATTTCGGGTAGTTTTACAAGCCTGAGAAGTCTGGTGGTTCAAGCTTGTGTCTAAGCTTAAAAGAGTGATAAAGTGATAAAGAAATGTAGAAATGACTTTTAAGCATATGCAATCAATTAAACTTGTTAATCTGATTATTCTCCTGCATGCAGTATTTTTATACATGTGTACACTCAGCCACATAGTAGTTTAAGGGGTAATCTGATTCTTTTTGTGTATTTGAATGGATATGATTTGTGTAAGTCAAAATGGTTAAGTGTTTCCGTGTAAGGTTGTGGTGTAAGGAAAAAGCACACTACATGCTGTTTTCTCAAAGTAGTAAAACCTGATTTTCCACAAAGATTATTTTCAAAAACACGTACACATAGTTAATTCTTAGAAACAAAGTCACTGTCCCCAAGACATGGGATCTCTGGAATTTTCAGACATAAAATGTATAGTGAACAATTTATATCCAGCATGACAATCATCCCACTGTATGCACCCCAAGTTAGCAACACTTACTGTTGAGATTCTTACCACTTGTGGTATTTTAGACCTCTTTAAAAAGTGAACTGCCAAGCAGCCGCCTGAGGCAACTGTTGTTGTGATTTGGCACTATTTAGACAAAACTGAATTGAATTGAAATAGTCTCACAGAGGACATAGCAACTAAAAGGTCAACTTTGATATAAATATCGATCTTTATAAGATATATAGTTCTAATTTTCATAAGCAAAAAACCCTAGCACCCTCACAGGAACAAATATGCTTGTAATCAGACTGCTGTGCTGTACCTACATGAACCAAAATAGCAGGTGTGCTTGGAGACACCCACATAGTTGGTGCACCCAAGACCTACAGTACTGCTTTGCAAGGACAAGGATTGAATAGGGGCCTCGCTGCTCTCCCTGCTCTCTCTACATAAACAATAGCTCATTGCGTAGCTTCCATGTGTCATTTTAGTGACGTTAAAGAAAAGAAAACTGTCATTTTTTGCATTTCCAAATACCTCGTTAATCTGACTAGTCTCTTGCTTGAGGTATATTTAAACATGTGAACGCATAATATCCGGTAATCTGATTGATTCTTTTTGTGTACTTGAATGGATCTAGTATAGCTATGTGTAGGCGCAGATTCATGTGTACGCGTGTTTCCATGTCAGCCCGGGGGTGTGAGCATTAAACCGAAGAGTGACAAAACATGACTGACTGTTGATCTGTTTGTGTGGTGCCTGAGAGAGAGAGAGAGAGCAGCAGTCATACAAACCATTAGTGTAGATCAGTAGTAGTGTGTGTTTGTGTGAATGTGAATCATGGAGGAAGTTAACTCTGTGTGTGTGTGTGTGTGTGTGTGTGTGTGTGTGTGTGTGTGTGTGTGTGTGTGTGTGTGTGTGTGTGTGTGTGTGTGCGTGTGTGTGCTCTCTCTCTCTGTGCGTGTGTGTGTGTGTGTGTCCGACTGTGGTTGAACCCATTAACTGAATAAACCATCCAGTATGATTGCAGTGTCAAATGGGTATGCTGAAGCATTTCTGCTTGGCCCAGCAGTCCTTGTCCTTTTTAAAGTCATGACACACTTACACAAGATCAAAAACTCCGTGGCACAATTAATTATTGATTGGTTGGAAATGCTGCATCAATCCTCATGCATCTGTATAATAGCGGATGTACAAAACACAAACAGATGCCGGCCAATGTGCAAATTAAATGCCATATGTTAATTTACTCTGATATAATTGAAGTTTATTCTACCATTTGTGTATCTGGCAAAACTGTGCGGTGGTAAATAAGAAAATTATCCTCCAAGCTGAAGGAATATGTTCACCCTCCTGTGTCAGCAAACATTCCTTGAGCGAGACTCCTTGCCAAAGGCATTAAATCCTACGTTTCTCCAATACTGTTTCGTAAGTGATCCTATTTGAACTCATTCATGGTGAAATAATAAGTCAGAAAGGATCTCTATAAGAACAGGCCAATTTCAAAAATGCAACACACAACACGGAGATGAATAGTCCTCTACTTAACAAATCCTTCTTGTTAAAGTTTAACATAGCAGATGGTGGTGGTACTTTTTGTTTGAATAACATCTCTCCCTAGAATTCGCCTCACCTCAACCTACCCACTCGCTTTACGATTCACGTGCAGCTGCCTTTTAGCAAAGCCTCAGGGCAGTTGACGTTTCCTGGATTAATTCCTATTAGGAAAAGAGCACTTATAGGCAGGGGGACACACCGGGGGATTCCCCTAGTGTTTTGCAATAGATTTTCCCTTCTAGACGATGATTATGGGCAAAGAGAATTTGAATAGAATGAAAAGGTTCACAGATCCATTCATACGCAGTGTGGCTGCATAAGACTGATCCTTACAACATGATATTAATGACCTTACATCTACCCTGGCCCAGTGGTCTGTATGGTTTCAAGACTAAATAGTGCAGACTGCAAGCCAGCTTGAGCAGTGTGATTTCCTTGTGAAGATAAAACCTAATAAAAAATTTTATTTTTCTGTTAAATTAAAGATCATTTATCATCAGTTACTCCTTGTACTCTGTCTGCCCTTCATCCACTTTAGCTAGACATCACAGACTATGGCTTAACCCAAAACCTATTCATTTAATTTGTATTACTATTTGTGCCAATTGATAAGAAAAATGGCTCTGTCTATTGTAATGTAAAGTCATACACATAGTTTCCTTTCAATGAGCTTGTGTCCCACAGAAGGATGCGTCTGTCATATTTTTCAGCCTAATCATTATGAAACAGAATAAAACAAATCAAATCAATATGACAAAGAACTCACTGAAACAAAACCAAATGACAGCAAATCACAACAAAGCCGAAAATATCAAGGATTGGCTAAGAAGACTGCACGTTACACACTGGAGTGTCTTTATTACTTTCTCTCCGTTGTTTCACAGTATATTGGTGCAGTTATCCCCTATACTCTGTCAGAGAGATTCACACTTTCCACTGCACTTTCATTTTGAAGGAATATCACCACTAGTATTTTCTAACTTCAGCATTCATTGAACTTGTTATTTACTTTATATTATGAAAAGTAGTTCACAGCTATAATTGGAAGCAATACAGTGACAAATATTAAAATTTGCTCCCTCTGTCTCCATGACAGTTTAATTCTGATCAGTCACGACTTTTACATAATGTGTTTTGAGTCACACTGTTTCGCTCCTGAGGGCATTTTTACACACCTCAGTTTGCATCATGTGAAACACGCTGCATCTTTTCACAGCAGCTAGACTATGGTGTAAGTTTAACCAAAAAGATAGTTGTTAAAACTGAAAGCAATGTGTCATACTGCAGATTTTGGACTTGAAGCCCACATGTGCCTCGTGGATTTCACTAAAGGACATTGCCAGCCCCACTCTCCTACAGGTTTTCTAAAATTTCTCCCCTGGTAATCTATGATTTAGTTTCTCACACTGCAAAGATGAGAAAAGATACAAACAGCTATCATTTTGTCTAAACAGCTTTAGGAGAACTCCCAGTTTGCAGTTGTTTGACGTTTATTAAAGTGGACAAAGGTGCTGTTTACTTATAGATACATACAGTTTATATACAGTATAAAATAGGAGTTTGCTAAGTTGCTAAGATGCTGCAGTGGTTGTGTTGTGTGCCACAGCTCTGTACCATTTATACCAGCACTGAGGACGCATATACTTGCTGCATCATTGTCCTGAATGATAGGTGTTGTCACTGAGACAAAACCTCTCAGTGCTAGTAGAGGATGAGAAGAAGTTAAAACCACAAGCAAAAAAAATGCTTTTTTTCACCAGAAAGTCTTTTCAAACTTATGCAACATTTCTCTGTATAATCTATGAATCTCTAAAGCTTCTGTGCTGATACATCTTTAAATTACCGATAAAACCAGACACAAGCTTATCCTCATGTCTTCAAGCTCACAGCGTTGACCATGCAACTGTGTGAGGTTACAAAACAACGAACAAACAGTTGAAACGACAGCAAAGCCCAGCTTGTGATGTCACTTTTGGCGTGTGGCACCATTCACAAGGGTAAGAACAATGGGTATAAGGAGCAATTTATGGTCACTGCATTGGCCGTTTCACATGCAAAAAGTGATGTCACCATAGCTCCATTGCATGTATACTAACTCTGAGGGCACAAGGTTAATCACTGCACTACTCTCCTGAACGACAGGTGTCACCACTCATAAAAAAACTTCTATATTACCGCTGATATAGGCTTTTTTTTCAGGTTTTCCCTGAAACTCTGACTTTCTCAGCCTGTTCATGCTGTGTGAGTTAGGTGTCTTTTTTATGCTTCAATGAGCCATAGGTCAGTGTTAAGTGGCTTGGCAAACAATTTTCAGCTAAGGATTTGATTTGAATTCACACTTTTGTAACCCAATCTGCTAATCTCATCTACTCCAGTCTCATACTTCTTCCTGATCCTTTTGTCTCCAAACAACTCTATAACAACCACACTCTTCTTGTCTTTGTTAACTACCAGGATGTTTGGCCTGCAACCGCTTGCCTGTCTGGAACTCCAGGACCTCAGCCATGTTGTGATCAACCACCTTGGTGTCTCATATTTTGTCTTGTAGTCCATATGCAGCACTGATGTTCCTGTACACTATCCCCACCACTTATGGTTAAGGTTAAGCCTTTCTTTGTGACCATTCAGTCCACTTATCCAGTCTGAATAGTATATGGATGTCCTTGCTATAGATCCTGTTGAGATGGATCAGTGAGTCAATATGCCACTCACTTCTGGCATACAGCTTGAGGTCATCCATGTACAGAATGTGGTTGATGGTGACTCCTCTCTTAGATCTGAGTCCTAGATGTCCTAGATCCAGTGCTATTGATGAGCTGGCTTAGTGGGTTTAGGGATGTGAAGAACAGCAGCGGGGACAGTGCATCACCTTGGCACCTCTGTGCTTGATGGTGACCTACTTGGTACAACAAACTTCAAGTTTGCCTCTGGTGTTGTCTTCTGCAGTCACATTGAGTTCTTGATGAATGTTATTATCACACTATTGGGCTTGTCCAGTGCTAAACAATTCTGTATCCATGTGTGGAGCATTGAACTTATAGGCTTTCTTATAGTCAGTGCAGGCACTGCTCATGTTGGTCTGCCAGATCTTAGAATCCTAGCATATTGCTATCAACCAAGAGCTGTTGCACTGGCCCCCTGTTGTTATTTTAATGCCCTTCTGAGCTGTGCTCATGTATTGACTCATGTGCCTACTCAGCTTGTTTGCTACAATGCCTGAGAGAAGCTTATATGCTGTGGAAAGGGAGGTATTCGTCCAGTAGTTTAATGGTGTCGTGCCCTTGTGGGAATCCTTCATGATCGGGATAGTTCTGCCTCGTGTTATCCCGTTTGGACGAGTGCCTGCTTTTAGCAACCTCTTTGCCATGATCTCAGATCATACTATTATTTGTTGAAGATTCCTGATTCAATTCTTAGGATCTCAGTTCAGAGATCCTTTGACATTAGTTCACAACCACACGAGAGGTCAGTCAGACATACAAATATAGAACGACACACAGAGTGTTATCTGCCAAGTTATACTTCCTGATTGGGGTTGATGCTATTGGTGAGTTTGTTATTGAGACTGGGCCAGCCAAAACCGTGCTCCTCTCTGGATTTTTACAAAAACACACCCAAGCAGATACAAGTCTTACATCCGTACCACCATTTTACAGTCTGTGTATGCTGCAAAGCTGTCTGTCTCTGTGTGGAGAGAGAAATACATTGATTGGTTTGGGGATGGGCAAAGGCAGAAAGGCCTGCTGTGCATTGGAAATCATGGCTAAAGCATATCGAAATATGTAGCCTAGGTATATGGCTCTTTGATAATTAACTAGTTGATGATAGGAATGAAGAAGAAAGTAAAAAGCATGGTGATTTTTTTGCTTCTGATGTCTCCCTAAGTGGCAAACACCTAAAAAAGTATACTATCAAAAAAATAGAAAAATATATCAATAGTATTTATCATTTGAAATACTGAAGAAGTGCACAATGAGAAGAATCAGGAGTGTTTAATCAGAGAATGATGAATTCTACAGCTGTGAGGGATGACTCTTTCTGTTAGCCAAGTCATAGACTTATAAATTCCCACTCTCTGGGGGAATTAGGCCACTGAGGTCACTGTTGTGCCATAGGCAGCACAGAAATATCTAATGATAGTGCATGTGTCATCAGTGCAGCTTTTATAACATAACACAGCAAAATACAAGGTAGCAAAACAGGTAGGTGCATAAATCATTTTCAGAAAGGACTTTTTTACTGTATGGCTCTTCCTGGCTAGTTTAATTGGTACAGTGTAGTAGTAAATGGACACAGGTTTGGATAAACCAGGTTTCTGTTGGTCTGATGAGAGCGCTGTGCAATGTCACTGAAATCACCACAGCAAGATATTGCGGCACTCTGTCTAATAGCTTTCACTAGTAAACAATTAGCTAATATAAAACTGTTCATTTCTTGTAATTTATTAAGTTAATTACCCTAACTACCATCTAATGACTCTGCTGCAGTTCACAATTGTAGTGCTTTATCCACTCAAAGCAAAATGTCATGTCTGAACTATAAACTGGCTGATAGCGTTGTTGGAGTGTCAAAGTAATTAAAAATGCAAGTTATTCAATGAGATGACCTTTAGCTTATAGAAATATCTTTCTACAAGACGAGGTTGTTTAACTCTGTATGCTTATTTCAGTGAAAAGCCACAAAGTAAGTGCCTCAAAAAAAGTAAGTTTCAGACTCAATGAAATAAAAATAGAAATGTTCTTTTTTTAAGTTGTAATAATGCAGTCTTTAGTATCCCACTTGTGGTAATTTCTGTCAAACATTTCATTTGCAGGGACCACATCCTCAGTTAGATTGACGGTGTTTCATGAAAGAGAGTGGCTCCTGGGCTGTGCAGATTCCCATGTACTAACGAGAGGCTTGAGAACTGAGACAAGGGGAGCAGGGTGGAGCAAAAAAATGAAAATAAACAGCCTATAGAGCAGGAAGGCATATGTACTCATGGAACTGAAAGGGAAGTGATGAGGTGTGGTCCCACCCTTGAAATTTAGATAAATTATCTCCAATTTGTGTATCTGGTGATACGTTTTTGCTGGTCATACTATTGCCTGAAAATCCAAGGAAATTCATTTGCTATCAGTAAATATGCTTGTTTCACACTAATTGCATGTCCACTTAACCATACATATACCAACCATGAAGCCTGAGGACAAACTTGCGAGTAAGATGAACAATTTTAATAGAGAAGCATCAGTTAAACATGCTCTACATGTAGGGAAAAAAATATGTGAAGGTGAACTCACATCTTCTTTTCCTTTGTGTTCTTCTTTCTTGTCATGACAGAATGATTCCATCCAGCAGCAACGACTTCCTGGTGCGGGACCTCGCTGCTGGACGTAGCTATGATCTTTGTGTCCTGGCCGTGTTTGATGACGTCGTCACATCGCTGACTGCAACTCGTCCTTTGGGCTGTCTGTCATTTACCACAGACACAGAGTTCAGCCAGTGCCAAGCATTGCACAGCCATTTCTTGGGTGGTACTATGATCATCATCATTGGAGGGATTATTGTTGCTTCTGTGCTTGTTTTTATTATCATCCTAATGATACGATACAAGGTTTACAGCCACCAAGGAGCAGGCCATGGAAAAGCAGCCATCACTGCGACTGCTCCAAGACCACAGAGCAATGGACAAGGAGGCAGTCAGGTCCAAGTCCTTCCTCACTCTGCCTCAAAGATAACTGACAGTCATGATGACCAAGTCCTCGGACCATCCAGGGCAATGTCGCCTAGCAACACTCTGCGAGACACTGTCACGTTGGTCGAGGAGGAGAGCAGTGGACGGAGCCTAATGACAAGGACTGACTCGTCAGCGAACGAGGAGTTGCTGTCACCCACAAAGTCCCGCTTCTCCTCCAGGGTCGCCATTGAGATGAAAATTCGACCGCCATCTGTTGCCAAAGAGCCCACCTCTCCCAAAGAACTGGCAGGTATTAGAGAGCTAGAGGAAAAGACACAGACATAGCAAATTCAAGCAGCTGAGCAGAGTTTAGAAAAAGTAAAAGTTGACAGAGAAGGAGTGGGGAAAACGTGGAAAGGAGGGACACAAAGAAATTCGGTCAAACAGGAAAAGCTGGTGGATGAGAAATAGACAATGTGAAATTCAGGGTGTGAAATTGAGCAAGATAATAATGAAGAGAAGAGCAGTGTGTGAATGAGAAAATGAGTACGAGAGATTCCATTCTAGTGCACTAGAAGGAAAGTAAGAGGGAGACAGAGGGTGAGACAATTCATCAACTTTCAGTCTGTAGGGCTGCAGCAGCAACTCAAGTTGTTTTTAAATCTCTTCTGTATGATTGCACATTCCTTTTTTCCAAAAAACGAATGGAAAAAAAGTCTTGAATTAACCTTCCTATAGTGAACTGAAGACCTCCCCCATGCTCATTTATTTTTGTTTTCAGCTCTTTCCAAATGCCAGACTTCTTTTGTTGAACGCTCAGAAGGGGCTCATGTTGACTCAAAGTCTTTAAATTTGTGAAGAAGTTAAAGAATGAGGCTCCAACCTTGTTGCCAAAATTTTAGTTTTTTTTTAGTTTTTGGAAAGCTTGGCTAGACAACAGATAATAACCAAATAAATCTTTATGTTTTTGTGTTAGAGGAGAGAGGGATTTGATAATGCATGTGGGAGTACCTGTCACACATTATTCCAGTTAACACCTCTCACATTAGAGCGCTGCAAACCATTAGTCTTTAAGCACTCCAAGAAAGCCTGCTCGCCTTTAGAAATGACACATCCCAAGTGCTAAAGAGTGAAAAAGCTACTTCAGTACAAAAGAAAGGCTGTATGCACTGGCTTACACTCAATATCAAGCTGGAAAAAACCTAAGTCACTTATAAAGTTAAATGTGACTTCAATAGCACTGAATGCTAGATCTGGTGGGGGGGGTTATATAAAATTTTTGTGTTTCCCTTTTTGTAATAAACATTTATTACAGTGTTAAAGTGTTAAAGACCATACAGAGAACCAGATTAGTTTAAATACTGTATTGCAGAGAGCGATAGAGGAGAAAGGGGGAGACCGTGCAACAAACCATTTTATGTGAATCCAAGAAATTTGTTTTACAGCAGATTCATGACAAATCTACTTGAAGAGTCTCCAGGGTTATCAGAGTCTGCCACACATGTGTTATATAGAAGTAATACACTATACATAATGCAGACACAGCTATTATTAATGAATGTAAAACAATATAAGACAACAACTTGTACTTGTCAACCTTTTCATCTGGTGTAATAGGCATGCAAGCTCCTGTGAGCAGCAAAAACACTCACCAAAAGCTACAGCTAGGTTTATTCATACAGTACTTCATGATGATGTATAATTGGAAGTTTAAAATACACAATCAAAAAGACGGAATATAAAACAAAGAAATGTAAATAAATAAGGCTGGATTACCTTGGACAGTGGAGGGAAGATGAATCATTAAATATTTATATAATAATATTAAATATTTATGTTTGATCCATAGAAATAACAAAAAGACATTTTGAAAATATACATGATGCACTTGACAGGTTGAAATTAAGCTTAGTCTCATTGCTGAACTGAAATTGGTTAAATCCTCAGAACCATTAGTACTACTTGAGCTTTAGGCTTCCATTCACTGTTTCTTTATCTCTGGGCTCTTTGGTCTAATCAACGATCGGCCTCTTGTGTCAGCTTGAAAATACTGTTATTAGTTTCTACTGCAGTGGCCTTTGGCATGCCTTCAGAAAATAGCTTTAAAAAAGTATTTGACAGTCTGAAAGAAATAGAACGATAGATAGATAATTTGTCATTGTAATCATTTAATGAAGAGTGCAAATTATCCAAGAAGTGCAAAATACATGATTGCGATAATGCACAAATCTGCTCGATTATAATTCTACTGTAGTTTTCTTAGCATGCAAGATACTGGTGGAAAATTGCTTTTACGTAACAGTCTTTGCCAGCTATTAGATAAAACCTATTTTGTGTAATCAAGAGCACTTCCTTGTTCCAAACTTTTGAAATGACTTGCACGTGCTCTCAGAGATTGCTTGAAACCGTCAATAGATCCCTTATAATATAAATCCACAAAATCATGTGGATTTTTTGGGGGAGTAAAATTTCCCTGTACTAAGCCTACTCCAGTGCATTTCCCCTTTAACACTAATCCACTCAGGAAATGGGGGTTTCATTGGAATGAATAAATGAAGACATCATTTCACATGAGGGTCTTAAAGAGCTGAGTGGAAATACTTTATCAGCGGTTGATATGTCATTCAATTGGCCTCTGTGAATGAGCTGAAATGAGGTGTCATTGAGCCTCATGTTGATAGCGGGGAGGAAACGAGAGATCTGTGCAGAGTATAGGAGCTTAGCCAGCAAAGTGAGGGAGCGCTTTCACCTTCATCAACTTTGTCAGTTTGGTTGTCTCTCTTATATTAATACAACAATGCTAGATGTTGCTTTTATCAGAATTCATTGCGTGAACTTTAATAAAAAGTGTACCATGGATATTAATTGGTTTTGGACATCAGACATTATAGTGCAAAAATCTCAAGCCACCCACTTGTACTGCCAGGAAAAGGGGAAATAGGAAATAACATACATTGAAATACTGTATATAAGGTAAAAACAGTTTGCACAATTCTAACAAACATTAAAGTCAATATGTGATATGACCACCTGTATTCTTTAACACAGCCTGAACAATCTTAGGCAAACTTTATTTTCATTTCTTTAAGGAATAGATCTCCAGGCTTCTTGAAGGATGTTTGCCGCCTTCTGTTCTGTTCTTTGGTTTTCACCTGTTTTCACCGATTTTCAGTTCAGTTCTCGTGTAATTAACTTGGACCATTTCTGAACAAGCCTCCGTGAACAGTAGGTAGCTCAACTGAAAGTCCAAATGCATCTTTGCTGGATTTCTTCCTATTTCTTAAGGACATGACTTTCCAATACACTTATTTTATTTAGGCCTCCCACGTTTTTTGTCTGTTACTTGTCCCATTTTCTTAATTTGTTTAAAGGATAAACTGCACAATGTGCTGATAGCACTTTGTTTGTGCAAAAAATATAGTTTTATGCCGGCCAAACTGTGTTACCTCTGACATATTTTGTAAATTTAGCAAAAGAAATGGAAACAAATAATGTGCTTCCCATAATTATGAGTTCCTCTGAAAATGGTCAGGTACAAGGATTAGATTGAAAATGAGTGAAAAAGCATTCAATGTTCAAAGACCTTCAGAAAACCTGGAGAACTACTGGTTAACTTCACTTTAAAACTTTACAAGAAAGTCTGGATCTTTAGAAGCCAAATATAAAGAAATGAGGCTTTGCACAGCTGTGCACAGTACTGTACTCAAACACGTTGTTTTAAGCTGTTTTAATTTTTTTAATACTAATGAAACTTTGACGACAACTTTACACACACATTCAGCAAGTGTGCCAGGAGGTTGATGGCCACATTGCGGTGGCAAAGCAGATGAATTAGGCAGCGCTCATTAAAACTGGTTAGAATTTTGGGAATTGTGAAAAAAAAAACAAAAACCTTGAATTTTATTTTGTTGCACCATTGAGGTAACACCATATGCATAAACTCAAATATTCCCCCTATAGGCCTAATTAACCTTGTCTCAACCTTATCTAACTGAAGTGTGCCAGTCAGGGACGCCTCCAAACAACATCCCAGACTAAAAGACATGCAAACAAACCAATTATTATAGTTTTTATTTTGACATTTTACCCAGGAGGAAAAAGTTACCGTTGGCCTTTTGTGTTCTTTGTTTCCTTCCTTTGATTCCAGGATCGTTGGCACTTTGAGGGAAACCTACAGTGAGGGATAATACCCATGTGTTTGTACAAAGGCTGTTGGAGTTTCTCAGGGTGTAACTGTGTCTGTGATGTGTTTCACTGGTTGCTGCATTGCAGAGAAAGGCAACATTGATCTGATCAGAGAGCCACAGTGAGTCAGAGAGCCTGAGGAACAGAGCAACTGACAGATACACAGAAAAACCCCATTAAATGCCCGCAGTTGTGAAAAAAATAAACATGTTTTCTTTATGGTAGTTTAATTCTTTAAGACTATTTGCTCTCATATATTCACAGGAACTGAATACATTATTTTATTTATTTATTAAACATTTGAGAAGTCCCACGATTATGGCACTAAGACAAAATTTTCAGTGTTGGACTAAAAAAGACACACTTTCTTAAACATAACAAAGCTGTGGTTAGCTTTATTAACTGTGACAACTGTTAATAAAGCTAACCGAATGGGCTTTTCTGGTTGGGAATGGAAAGATGTACTTACGAGATAAATATGTGGTTTTTGAACATTAAAACAATAAACAATATTCTCATAGAAATGATCAGTACATAAATATGTGACATGAGTCCATAAATTAATAAAATATAGGCACTTTCAACTTGAAAAATGTAAAACTATCACAGAATTTGAAAATCAATCAACAAAGAAATGCACAGCAGAGATCATTTTAGCAGTCAAGTTGTCACCTTGCTTTTTAGCTCTATGACACAAGGATGCAGCATGTGGATTCAGGATTAGAAGCAGCTCTTTAACCTGAATACTAAGTGGGGAATTTTCTATCTGGATTAGTAGTAATTATATGCTTGACACAAACATATTATGATTATGTCAAGCAACGTATTATTAGTTCAATAACAGCCAAACAAACACTGAATTTGTATGTGTGTTAGAGCACAAACACACAAAGACGCACACATTGTTGGGAAAAAAAACAAGATAAACCGCTTCTTTTATGAGGTTAAGACTGAACATTTAGGTTAATTTAGGGACAAGACATCAGGTAACAAATGCAGTGTGCAGTGTCCTTACAAGAGATGGAAAAAATTTGTGTATGTAAGCTCAGGGTCAGTCACCAAATCCCTGCAGGTCTGTGCCTGCATTTGTGTGTGGTTATGTACAAGGTTTATCTGCCTTGAGCCAGTACATATGTTCCCACAAGGTTAGTCAGGATAGAAAAATACTTAAGCACAGCGCAAGGATGTGCGAGTCTGTGTGAAGTGCAAGTGTGTGTTCTCCCCGTGGCCCATCCATGACCCTGTAGCCTGTCTGTCCTCTGTGTATTTTAATCTATCATCACTCCTTTCACTGTCATCCCATATGCCCGGCCTCATTCTTCACTGCCGTCTGTCTCTCTGAATACATCTCTTGGAATCGGCCAGGCCTCTTCCCCTCCCGCTGTTCACAAGTGCTCCCACATGCTTTTCTCTCATCTTCTTTACCCGTTTTCCGACTGCCCTGACATTGTTGCTTGTTCTCTCTCTCTCTCCGCTGAATAGATTTTTTTTTTATTATTTCTTTTGTTGTTTAGCTGTATCTATATCAATGTTTTTCGTCTGCTTCCTCTTTCTCATTCGCTGTTTTTTGCTCCGTTTCATTCTCCATTTCTCTCCCCCTCTCTCTGTCTGACTCTTGGACGCCTCCAGCAGCAGACGACAGGCGGCCTCGTAGTGTGGAATGGAGGGACTTTAACATCTGAAGGTCTCTCAGCCTCTCAAAGAGATTGTGCCACTACAACACACAGAGTAATGACTGCCACTTTAAATTGTAGCGCTCCCTGGTTTTTGTTTTCTCCTGTAGCAAGCAGTTTCTTCCTTTCTCTTACCTATGTCATTATTCCTAACCTGTCTTTCCCTACTGCAGCCTCACGTCTTTGCAGCATGCTGCAATCTGACCCTTTAGTAACTGTAGCTAAATAACAGCAACCACAATTGTGTTTCATTATCTAGTGATTTTGAGTACTGACATTTGAGAGATGTATCCTTGAAATTCCTGCCTCTGCTGTATTATAATGACTGAAAATAGCATTTT
Organism: Oreochromis aureus; assembly: GCF_013358895.1. Taxonomy (NCBI): domain Eukaryota; kingdom Metazoa; phylum Chordata; class Actinopteri; order Cichliformes; family Cichlidae; genus Oreochromis; species Oreochromis aureus. Next base: position 22,135,759 of record NC_052955.1, read on the forward strand.
TAAATCATGAAAATACCTATAGTTACAAGAATTAGTCCCTTAGATGACTGATAACAATTAGGGCACATTTGATTTAAATAGCATTTTACTTAATTATCATTTTTAAAGTAAGCGTGTTCATCATTTGTGAAATTCTGCTGCTTTTCAAAGACCTGTGTGGACATAAACTGAAAATTCTTTACATTTCTGGCTACTGGGCAAACTTGCCAGTTACTTAAAAAATCTGGCTGAGTAAAGTTATACCACATTTTTGGTTGTTTAGTTTTTTTTTTTATTTCAACAATTCTGAGAAATTATTAGTTATAATTTGTTAATTTTTGACAGCTATGGGAATGTGCACAAATCTTGAGTCACCCCTTATTACTTAATGAACTTTACTTCCCTTAGTTTATGAAAAGTAAGGAAATTATTTGTTGTAAGAACTGTTCTTGGCATTAATCTTAATCACTGGAAAGCCTGTGTATTTCCCCTAAGTGATGGGACATTTGTAAGGAAAATGCATTTGTGGGTTGATCAGCAGAGTTGAGTTTGTGTGTTGCACCTATGAAAACTTGCCAGATCTTCTCTGACAATGCCAAACAGCTTGTTCTGCTACTGACTCTTGTCTTGAGCTCCTGGTACCCCAGATGGCTTAATGGTGTCTGATTACCAGCACTTGTGAGCATGGACCCCGCTACAACAGTATGGAATCGGCTCCAAACATACTATATTTGACTAATCTGGATAGGGCCCGTGCTATAGGTCAACTTTAAACTTCAAGCTAATGTTCCACAAAACCAAGTTGCAGCTTTATTTGGAGTGAGCCCTAGTTAAATCTCCCAATTGAAGGGCAAGTTCCACAGAACTGGTGATTTCAGAGACAGGATGAAAAGTGGCCGTCCCAAAAAGAGAACACCAAAAGATGACCATTTCTCATCCTGTCAGCAGATAAGAACTGTAGGCAGTCTTCTGCAGAATCAAGATTTGCAGAATGATTCCGCAATGATTTGCGGAACAGACTGCAAACAGCCCATCTCTGGTCTCATACAGCTGCCAGGAGGCCTGACATGACTGCCCTTCACCATTAGGCTCTGGCACTGGTGCCAACACAACACTGTAACCTCAACATGTGGAGGAATGTTATGTTCAGCGATGAGTCCAGAGTCTGCCGACAGCGGTTGGATCACAGGCTCGAAGTGTGGAGAAGAACTCTACAATGATTGCTCCACCAACAGGATAACAGCTTTTGGTGGAGGCAGTGTTATGGTGTTAGGTGGCGTCTCCCTCGCTGGAAAAACAAGGGTTGCATCACTGGAGGCAATCTCAATGCAGAGAGAAATTATGCAACCAGTAGCAATCCCACATCTCCACAGTCTGGGACCGAACTCTATCCTTCAAGATAACATGCTGCCTGCACTTCTGACCTCAACACTCTGGGATCTGTTCGGACCTGCTGTTCCTGCTAGAATAACCAGCACAGCATAACCAGCACAGCCACAGTGGCTAACTTGGGATAAATACTGACTGAACAATCAGAAGTGTGTCTGACCAAGCTGGTGAGCAGCATGAGGAGGAGGTACCAGGCTGTTGTGGCTGTTTATTGTTCGTCCACATCCTGCTGATGCCCCTGTTTGTTAAACTGGTGAATTGTTAAATTGCCAATATGTCTTGTTTCATCAGACCTGAATCATCTCATCCAATAAACAAAACAAAGGTCAAAAGTACAACAGTAGCTGTTTGGTGTAGACAGAAAAAATTTGGAACCATTTTTGTGTTTTTCCTGTTTTCAGTGTATAATTTGGCATACTTCAGCCTTTTCTCCTTGCTTCTCTTCCGTAAGTATGGCTTCTTGACAATCAACCGTCCACTGAGACCATTTCTAAAGAGGCTTCAGTGAATAGTTGATGGATCAGCTACATAGCAAGATGCGTTTTATCAAGTTGTTGGATTTTCTTTTCTGAAAGATATGACCTCTAGATGCTGTTAATCTGCTGTAAATAGTGTTTTTAGACTTGCAACTTATTTTTTGTCATCTACCTTTCCAGTTTGCTCACATTTTGTAGGGACACATTGCACACAATGCTGAGATATGCCAGGTTTTTGGCTAAAAGCTCTTTGAGAATCATCTTGTTGGCACAAAGATACTATTTTATGCCTGTCAAAATGTCTTATTTTTGGCATTTTTTATGGATTCCAACAAAAAAAGTGAAGTTTTTGATAAGTTTTTGTTATGTGTAGATGCAACACTGGTTCATCCCTTGAGTTAGATGCCTTTTTGTGTTTGAATGTTTTATAGGTCAGTGTTAAGTCCTCTGAAAATGGTAAAGTATAGGCACTGGACTGAAAATGAGAGGGGAAAAAAGGCAATGTTCAAAGAAAAAGTTTGAATCACCTCCAGAAAGCCTGGAGAACTATTGCTCAAGACCACATTAAAAAATTACAAGAAAGTCTGGCTACTTGGAAGCAAAATATAAAGAAATAATGGGTGGCTTAAGACTTTTGCATAGTACTCTATAACTATATTCTCAGGAAAAATAAGTAGTTGTCTTCCTCACTTTATGCTCCCTTCTTCCTTTCTTCCCGACATTCCTTTCATCTTGTTTCTGCTGGCTGCTGTTTTGCTGAAACTGCTTCTATCCATTATTACGTCTCCTTTTCTTTTCTGTTTTAAATTTATAACAACTTTGTCTGTCTGGTTGTGTTTCACCCCTCATACTGTTTTATGATCATCATATACTACCTTTTCCTCTCAAAGAGTGATGGAGGAGAAGAGGTGAGTGGAGTGCAGAATGATGAAGGAGAAAACTGTGGAGATATGCAGTGGTTGTGATGGATGAATACAGTCCAAGGCATTAAAAAGACTGTTCTTCATTATTAAACCGACACAATAAGCACTGGCTGTACATAAATGCTGTTATGAAATATTCTTGCTGACAGATACAGTTAAGAAATGCTCTCCCGACAAACAGACACATTACAAATAACACCTGCAGCAACATACTGCCACAACAAGTACAACCTCATCACTCTCCCAGCTATTGCTCATCTTTGCTTTTTCTTGTCAGCAAACCCTCCTTACGTGGGCATTTATTGTATCTCTCGACAAACAGCAGTTGCACCTTAAGATACAAAAGAACACAAGCTACACCCTTTTCATACTAATGTGTACATATTTGTTCTTAAGGGCCATTTTGATATGAAGACATTGCATCCTTTAACCTTTAGAAATACTAAACTGATCCAAACATGATTTGTAGCCTTGTCCTTTTCAAATGTCTGGCTCTAAGCCAGGTGTGATTTTAAAACAAAGCCAGCAACAACATAACATTTGAACCTTCACTACCTATAAAAGTAGTTTATGTGTGTTATACCCTAGGAGGTACTGTCAGAAAACTTTATCAGTAGTTTTTTTTCTTAATCTTTTAAGTTAAGGCAGCTAAAAAATGATCTGCTGGTTCTAAATACTCATTTTTACACCTGCTCTTGTTCTGATAGTAATTTGCTTTTCCCCCCATCTTAACACTGTATACCCACAGTTCTATTTTCAAACCTTGTTTTCAATCTTCTTTTCTTTTAGAGCCCTGATGTTGTTGTGTGAAGACTGGACGCTTCCCACTGGGAAAAGCTGGTGAAACCACCTGAAGAATAAAGGCCCTATAGCTTATGTTCCTGTATCTCACTGTACCCATTAATTTGTCGCCATGAATATCACAGGGTTATAGACCTGTAGTCTTCGGTTTACATTCGAGTGCTTATCCTGGTTCTCATTTCTGGATTGGACAACTGTGTCAAGGCCTGGTGTCTGCTTGGCTGCTGATTGGCCAGCTGGTGCAGGATCTGGCTGACAGTGTGACATACCAATCAGTTTTCATGGAAGAGATTTGTTTTTACTTTTTAGCATCTCTACCAGTGTTGAAGCGGAGACGTATAAAGGGGCATATGGATATGTTCAACATATGAATGGACAAAAACTTCAACATGCATGGACAGAAAAGGCCGAACAGTGAGCAAGCAAGATGAATGCATAGATAATCACATTCAGCCTAGGAATACAATGTGATAGACTGCACAAACAGTTAAAAAAAGAATTAAAAAAAGCTACTGGAGGGGTCTGTTTTGGGCATGAACATACGCTGCTTTCTTGGCTCAAGGTGGCTCACCAGTTTTTATCCCTGTGGAATAAAATAATTCAATTAAATTGAACCAAGCAAAGCTGTTCCTGGGCTGAACTGGAGATGGACATTAACTCACCAGACCCTGATATTTCTTAATAAAAATGTTATCCTTGGAAAGCATAGTACATAGTAAAACTTGAATTGAAAAAACCTGGACCCAACAGGACTTTAACTAGAACTGTACAGTGATCAGAGTTCTGATACTGATTAAACTGTACCAGATTACCAAGGACTGGTTTGGGTCTAGTGTGTGTATTCTGCAGCTCTGGCCTCTATGTCTTCTGCTTTCCACTGGACAGGTGAGGACCTGATGAACCTCCCTTACATCTCTCCTCGCCCCCTTAAACAGGTGAGTAATCTGCTAATTAGCTTTTTAACCTAGCCAAAGTAGGAGCCTAATGAGAAGTTCTTGAGCCCAAAGACCCAGGCTCATTAATTAGCGTGACATATGGTCACCAGTAAGCCACCAGTAGTCACCTTGGCCATCCACAGTCCTGCCCCTGAGTTTAAGACACACTTAGATTCTGCAATTTCTCCTCCTGCAGTGAGTAGTCTGTAACCTAATGAGGGCAATGCTTTAATGAGTGCCTATCTAATTGCTGTCACCTAGACAATTAGAGAACTATCCTAGCTAAACGATCTGCTTTCTTAATACTCTCCTATGGCAATATCACAACAGGCGACAGGAAATACATCCCCATCCTGTTTGTTTCTTGGTCTTTTACCGTCTGAGTCACTCCTTATCTCATACACATCACTCCCTCTGTCCATCAGATCACTTTTTCCCTTCCCGCCTGAGCCTGTGATTGAATACTGGTGGAGAATATAATATGCTGCAGGAGGATATGGTTATGAGGGAACAGCACAGCCCCGGGGATGGACTTTGCCTGTATGGGGGGATGGGGTGATCAACAATATCTGCTTAGTCAGTACAGAAGTCTGATGCTTCAGAACTTATCCAGCGCTCAGCCTAAAAAGAGATCTTCACTTACAGATTGAATTTATCCTCTTATTAGAGGTAATCACAACAATATTCGTTTGTTGTTGTCGTTTTAGAAATCTTGTTCCAAACTCCATAAAGGGATGTTTATTTGACAGAAATCTACAAAGGAAGTGCCTCTTTTATCTTAAATGGCTTTAAATGAAAAACAGCAGAGATTAGAATGGTCATGCAGCTTTAGCTGTTCTCACTGAAAGTATATCTTTCTCCACATAATTTGGGTTCCCCCCTGCCATGTAGTGTCAATGGCACCCACACTGTTTCAAATGAATTTTAATCAAATAGTAGATTTACTGTTCTCTGTTGGCCACAGACGGAAACACTGCTTTAATAATTTGCTTATAAGAGATTCATAATTCTACAAAGAGCATTTTATCAACTAGACTTAATTTAACTGATCCAATTATTGTGTTTACACAAAAATAGGCAATTTAAGGCCATGGTGTAATTGCCATGAAATATAAACAGAATTATTTCCTCTCATAATTTAAGGGCATTTACCTTTGCTGTTAACAAACAATAATTTTCTTTAACAGCAGTTCTGTGTTGTGTAGAGCACAATGTGATTAGTTGTTTTTGTAGTGGTGTTTATGTAGGGAAATTAGCTCACTGTGAGGGATAGCTCTTGATATCATAAGAGAAAAAATATGGAGAGAAATTAGCTTGATTGTGGGGAAACAGTGCAAGAAATACACATAAAATGTTAAATGACCATCCATAGACTTGCCAGCTTAATAAAAATAAGACTTTTTTCCTATTATAAGTAACTATAAGTAGCTTTGGGGGGTAATTTCTCTTAAAATGAGGTAACAAGGCATCTGATATGAGTCAGGGAATAAGATGCAAACAATAGAAACAATAGAAAAGTTAAGAATATGAGAAAGTGTTGACCTTTTTTCTGCGGTTTTCTAAAAACACGCTTGTGTTTATCAGTTTTTTCTGGGTTCTGCTACAGTTTCCTACAGTACTTACTTAGTCCAGTTTATTCACATCAGAAACTAAATGTAGTTGCAGTTTGACCACAGGTTACGGATTCAGTAAGTAAAATAAAAACAAAACAATTTGTAAAATGTTACAGACATGTAATTACTCCTGTATATAACGTTAAAGGGATATAAAATGTAACAGGAAACGTGTGATTTCTGCTGTGTTTTGACTGGGCAGCACAACAAAGATGTTATTTTCTTCTGGTAAGTGATGGTTATGAGATGTTGCAGGGACAACCAGTAATGATGGTGTCTCCAGCTTAAATTTGCATTTCAATTACAAAGTGACACAGACACCTTCATTGTTCATTCAGTAATGGCAACAGCAATGAATCAATCAGTCAGTGTTCTTGGTCTGGCACACAAACCCAAGAACCAAAGTGGCTGTTAAGAGTACTTCAATCACAGTTAACAGTTTTTATATACCTATGACCGTAGTAATTGTCTGTGTGCATCTATGTGAACTCGTGAAGCCATGACCAGCACAAGTGTGATTGCAGAAGTGGTTTAGATATCAGAAACTGTTTACGCCAGTAAGCATCTCCTCTGACTACTGATGCTGATGATTGTCCGCAGAGAGGGAGAGAGAGAGAAATAAGACAAAACTGATAAGCGAACATTTCTCTTCTTTTATCTTCCAACTAGCCTTTAGCGCCTTTGGCTGAAGTTCTTTTTATTTTGTACATTCAATTTAAATCTTTGCCAACTTGTTAGTGTGTGATGAACTAGAGAAATTGATTCATTCCATTGTAATTGTTGCATTGACATAAAGGGTATTGATGTCATTCCAGCTTTTTTGAAAAGCCAAATGTTGCACACTAGCAAGCCTGACACTAGCAAACCCAGCTCTGATCATAATAATTAACAATTAGCACGCCGTTATTAAACACAAAGTGATTGATTTTTGTAATGACCTCTTCAGACTGCACAGCATTATCTCAAAAGTGCATTGGTTGGTCTTTTGCATTGTTACATAATGCAACATGATTGATAACAAATTTATGTAATTCGTTAACTGACGTGTCAAACTGATTTATGACATTGTTTTTTCTAATGTGACAGGATTTTATAAAATCCTTAACAAGTTCAATGAGCTCAGTTTGGTTTATCATCCTACATAAATATAGTGTTTATCCATGATCGTTCAGCTGGGGGAAGAAACAAAGAAAAAAACATTATCTTCACTAATAAAAATGACAGCCATTTTTTTTTACCTTCCATTCTGTAAGATATTAAAGTGAATGATGGTTGGTAGATGCTGCACACACTAATGATGATGAATGACTGATGCAAGTTTGTTATCTCCTCTCTCATATTATTTATTGCTCTTTTCTGCAAATGAAAGACATTCCTTTATGTCTAAGGTTAAGCACAGGTCACTATGCTAAGATCCTATTTTTTGCATTAATTATAATCTCTATGTGAAAAGAAGGCATACTGATCAGTTTATGCATGTCAAAAATGGTAAAAAAAAAACAAAAACATCATGATCAAAATCATTATATTTGATTTATTTGTACAAGTGTATGAGGTCTCTGTCAATTACACTTACATGTCTAAAAACAGCTGTTCAAGATATTAGAAAAGGAAAATACACAAAATTAATACACAAAAAGACTACGCTGTTAGCATGGAGTGTGTGTCTTTGTCAGTGTGTGTGTGTGTGTGTACTACTGCTGTGTCTGATCTGTAATGATATAAGTGGAGAATCTTACAAGAGCACGTCCTAACAGTGAGAGAAGCTCACATGTACCAGAGGGAGAATAATGTGAAAATGTAGGAAAGAAATGCTAAAAACGCTTCATACAAGGGAGAGATAACACCAGCAGGAAATGGGGGCTCCGTGAGATCATTCAAAATATGCATGCATGCTTGTCCACTATAGGCTAATGTGGTGTTCTGGTATACACAAGTGCTTCAGCCACAATTTTATCTTGCCAATAAGGCTTGTTGAACTGAACTGTTAGGTAGAAGAGTGAAATGAGAAAGAGAATCTGAGGATGATAAGAAGCTACGTAAATAAAGATTTTGTAGAGCAGAAAGGAGAAAAACAGTTTGAAAAAGAAGAGGAGAGAAGAGAAGATGTGAAGGCGACGGGCAGGAGTGAAACAGGAGGAGAACGAAAGGAGAAAGAATACACAGAAAACAGGAGAACAGCAAGTGGGATGTGTGGAGGATTATGCAGTGTCTATTGAGATACAGCTGTATTGTGCTATAAGGGTGTCTTTGGTTACTCAGAAAGAAAAAAATGATAGTATGAATCACAGATGACAATGCATACACACAATGCATGTTTATTTTTAAGCGTGTTTATTGTATGATGCCTCTTCTAGATGGCAAATGAAAGATCTTGTTGCAAGGCAGATGATGTGCACAGATGAACAAATGTGTGAACACGTGGACACACATTCAGCCAGACGAGATATTCCTATGGAAACGTCATGTCACATGCAGTGGATACGTGCATGTATTTTAATGAGTACATTCTGAGCATGTGTTTCATTCTTTGTGTGATGTTATAACATGCATTTTCACTTACGTACAAGGCATATTATAGGTGTTTCTTTCCCCCCAAGAAAACACTCATCTTTATTTTTCCTAGTTTTAATTGGGACAGTGTTTTTTCTGTCACAAGTGTACCATGAGGAGATATTTTTGTGTTGGGCATAATGTAGTTTGCAATGAATTCTCTTTTTTTAAAAGATATTTTAGCTGAGTTCACATTGCTGTCAAATATGTGAAATCAAGGCCTGCAGAGGTGGAAGTGGAGAGATACATAAATAGTTAATAAGTATCAAGGGTTTTGACGTCATACTCCAAAAAAATTAAATATATATCCGATAACTTATCCCCCAATCACACAAGTGTAGAGCTTGGTCACCAACCCCTTGGCAACCTCCAGCTGCTAGAGAAAAATGCATGTTCTCTGAGCTCAGTCACCCAACTAATAGACAGCCAGCAACCTAGTTGGTGAAATCAAGAAGTTGTAGAAGGAGTCGTTCGCAAATTATTGTTTTGGTCACTCCCAGATTGCTTTGGTCACCTGTAGTGTGACTGGAACAAGCCTAGTTGACTGCAAACAGTCCCTAGATAGATTTTTAGTGCATCCTCTCACACCTCTTTGCACCTAAAGTCACCTTTCCAGCAACCACTTGCCACCCAGTTGGAGAATACACATTTTTCCCTACCAACCTTTGGTTGTCACCAAGGTTCATCACTTACAAAGACTTGGATGAGAGCTTGATAATTAAGTTCTGTGAGCCAAGAGTTTTACAATGTCACTTTTTATTAAAAATATAAAACGCTGGATTTTTATGAGATTATTTATTGCATTTGAAGTGCTAAATAATGGGAAGGGCGGTACTGCTGCCGTCAGGTCACAATGAATTGGAGTAGCTCTAGAATATATCTTTGAAGGATCCCAAAAGTGAGAGTGGTGCCATCAGATGTCTTTCCACAAATCATAATATTTGATAAACTGTAATTTTAAAATGTAAAACTAGTAATAATTTAAGGGTTTAATGTGGTTAGAAATTTTAAATCTTAAAGATTTTTTTTTTTAAATTTTTTTTTTGCTTGTGCTTTTTCTATTTGCTTTTTTGAGTATTTTTAACGCTTAAATCCATATTGGTCATAATTAATGAGCTCTTTCTTAATAGAAGGATTAAAGCTCTGGAAAGAAGTATAGCTCTTTTCAGGAAGTTAAATCGAGACTAAGCAGTTGGGCTTATCTGACAGAACTGTAACCAAAATGGAAAAAAAAGTCAGCATTTTGAAAGAACATGCAATATCACAGGTCTGTGTCAATAAATTGGGATGGAAGATTGGCTGCAGCCCTTTTCCTTTCAGAAGCTCATTGTGCCACAGTGTGTGGAGTGTAGAGGCAAGGACCCACATGCACAATACGAAGGTTCAACAAAAATCAAGAAATCAAGCCTAAGAAAAAAGTCTAATAAACAAACGCTAAAGGGTAACAAACAGATAAACTGCCATAAACCAGGAAATGAACCAAACAACACAGAGAATAAACAGGGAGACAGGACTACTTATACACTGAGTGCTGATGAGGGAATGACAGGAGGGGAATTACACAGAGGTGAAAGTAATTAACAACACAGAGTTAAAAGAAACTACAGGTGACTAATGTTCTAATTTAGCACATCAGTCATTTCCAGTGCGTTATCCGAGGGAAAATTACCAGTCAGCTTTGGTGAACTTTGATGATTTGTCTTTTTTTCTAATATTCACCTAAGGTGGTTAGACTGACATGCTTAGAAAGATACAGATGTAGAATTATACGTCACAGTGACGTACACCAGACCTCCACTGATTGCTAGCAGAGTTGGTGAATACGTTTAGATGAAGAAGTGAATGATGAAAAAAATATGTGTATCGCCTGATGAGACTTCAGAGGCTAAATAAGTTTGCTCTCTGCTTACTTACTCCCTGATGCCACCACCAACCAGCCAAGCTGCAGTTTACATCTGTCCAGACTGATATACATAAATTAAAGCAAAATGCAAAAAGTTGACACCAAACATTTGTAATAGCAATTCAGTATCTGAACAGCGTTGACTTATGGTCACAATCCACCCCCTCTGTTCCCAACAAATAATGGTAAAAAATGTGTTCTTGCAGAAAATTAGAGTGTAGACTTGGTCTTTGTCCTTTTCGAATAGAAAATGAAAAATCATTAAAATGTGTTTCCTCAGTCTGACTTCCCAATTCTGATCTGATCACCCGTGAGTCAAAGTGAAGGTAGATGTGCCAGATGTGATAACATTTCCTCTCTGTGTTCCTGAGAGATTTGCAAGAATGAAACAGATGTGTCACATTGACCTTGATCTTTAACTGGCAGCGCCTAATTATTTCTTTCTGGAGTCTAAGTCAACATTTGTACCAAATTCTGAAAAAATAAACAAGTTTAATAATTCAGGGCATTCAGCAGACAGTTCATTCATGAGAACATTTGAATGTAGCTGACCACCCAAATACATATTCCCACTAGTGGCTGCTGTCAGGCCAATGTCAGCATTGGTTGGTTCACCATTTTTCTTAGCTTGGCTAACTGCCCGTTTGGCCAGTTGCCTGTATCATACTGACCTCTGGTTTTACATGCTGTGCCCTGCAGTTTACTTGAGCATCTCTTTGTCAATTAAACCGAAACAGGTTCAAGTTTTTAATAATATAGAAAATGAAATTTTTAAAATGTATAAATATATTCAGGTGATGCCAAGAAGAGGTCCTTCATTGAATATAACAACTATTCAGTTTTTTTTTTTATCAATTATTCCATGGCATGTGCAGGGCAATGTTCCTGTTCAGAAATGGCTTAAAATAGGAGCCCACTCTGAGCATATGCCAGATGTGCTAGATAGAACAAGCCTAATCCATGGCCCCACCTTCAAACTCACAGAACCTGAAAGATCTACTGCCAGCACTCTATCAGACACCACAGGACATACCCAGAGGTCCTGTGTTCATTTTAATATCGCAGCTAACTGGTGCATGCATCATTCAGTTCAAAACTTTTGCATTTTAGCCTGTTGTATTCCTGGGAGCAGGGTCTGTGAGTAGTAAACTATTCCTCAGAAAACAAAATTAATCTTTCTGGGCCACGTTCAGTACTAAAATCATTTTTAGGACTGGGCTGCAGAATGTTAAAAGCCATTGTTTTTCTTGTTTTTCATGCATACATCTGAGCACCAGCAGGATTTGTTATGCAAAAGAGATTGCTCTAAATGCTCCAGTGTCAGTTTGGGAAGGTCAGTAGCATAATCAGCCATTTAAAAGCATTGCTGTCAATTTGTGTATTCAATAAATGTCGACAGCCCACCACCACAATCACATCAAACAGAGTGAGTTTTGGAATATGAATTTCAGAGCTAAAAATAAGCAAAGCAATGATTTTACCTTCACCTGGTCCCCGCTTATAAATATTACTGTAGCGCTCAGCGATCGTGGCAGAGTTTCACCATTTATCGACAATAGCAAGACTATTTAAATCTGATGGATGGATTTATTGGCAGTGGGCATTTTTTTGTTTTGTTTTTATCTGCCGTATACAGCACGATGCTGCACTCAGGACAGCTGAATAATCGTTAATTGGCACTGAGAGCCTGTGATTTGCATGTGGGAGCAGTGATTATATTTATAGCCATGTTAAAAATTAAACATGATAGCAAGTGAAACTGGCTGACATTTAGTGATACACGGACTTGTAAAAGTCAACTGTGTTTCATCAGAGGAACGTGTATGCACATGAGAGAGAGAGAGAGCACGAGTGAGAGAGAGACAATCCCTATAATAGCAGTAGCTGGAAAAAGGAAAGTGATAATTGAATGTTGAAAATTTGCTGCTCAGCATTACTTGATTACTTGATATAGAACATATAATTATATATGTCCCGTGTATAAAAAAAATCTTCTCTCTTTCTCTCTCCCGCCCTCTGCTAACGCAGAAAAGTGTACCTGTATTTCATCAGCAGGCCACAGCTCTGCTTGATGTATGGTGCACCTTCAGGATACATTTGGGGGGAGTGGGTGGGGGACAGAAACAAACTAATATGTTAGCGCTTTTCAGAAGGTTACAAAATGGCAACTCAAAACATAAAACACCTTGATCAATTTCCATATAATTAGCTACAGCTTTGCATTTTTCTTCCCGATAAATGAAATTCTGCATGGCTGTAATTGCTCTAGTACACAGAGTAAGATAAAGTATAGCGAATGCAGATTAATTGCTTTTCTATGACTATACTCACAGAAATTAGAAATTCAATACATTTTAATACAGTGTGACATTAATTAACTTAGTCACCTAGTTGATAATTCAACTTTCATTTCAAGCATTTAAACAAAGTAGTCAGGATAATGTATGCAATGTGTTTGTCTGAATGCAGAGTGACAATCAAAAATAAAACAAGAGACCATCTGGCTATTACTTAAGCTGTGATGCTAACGAGCACTCATGTTTGAAAATCTAATGTTACGTAGTAGAAAAATTGCTATACACCTGATAAAGATGTTGATGGGGAGTTATCTTGGCAACCAGGCTAATGAATACCGGCAAAATGATTAAAACACATCTTTGCAGTTGTTCCTGCAGCAGGAGGTGTCACCGAGACTACGCACACACACGCACACACACATTTTCCATCCTGTTGTGGCGGGAATTCAGTGGTATAACCAGCATTTGCACATCTATCAACTAGACAGACTTTAAGTTAGCACCCTTGCATTTATCTTTTAGAAGAAAATAATTTCCTTTTGCAGGCAGAAGAGAAACTCCCATCATTAGATTGATTTCTTGTGCTTGTCTTAGGAAGGATAGGTGTGGATGGTGTTGGAGGGTGAGTCTTTCAGGTGTTCACAAAGAGCACAATATGGCCCTATTGGTGTGCACAATAACTTATCAGGTGTCTAACCTGCTGCTCGTTGCTTATGGCATTTGCACCCATGTGTTACACACACCAACCACTGGTCCAGTGGGTCGCCCCTTTTCCATATTTATTTATGTATTTATTTTTAAGCATCACCATTAAATCGTCTCTTTTCTACACGCCAGTCAATGAGCACCAGGTTCCCCCACATGGACCACTTACACTGTGACCGCTACTGAAATCATTTTAGCATGCTAACATTACAGTACTAATTAGGCCAGTTTTACAAAGAGTATGATGCCTTCGTTCACATTTTCTCAATAAATCTATAGTCATTTAATACTGCATTGCACAGGTATTCGTTCAGATTAAACAGGGGATTATGAGGCCCCATTATGTAATTTTGTAGCTGTTGTCAGATTAGAGGCTTTTGAAACACATTAATATTAAATAACTATTTTGCAGGTTTAACAGCTGTACGTGATAAGTTGACTGCACAAAGTTGAGGTTTATCATTGTTATCACGTCAAACACTTGATTTTCCATGTACTCCAGAGCACTGAAAGTGACAAAGCTGTCTAGCTTGGGGTGATTGTATTAACACTAACCTAGTTGCTAGTTTGTCTCTTTTTATGGGAACAAGACACAACCAACCCATACGGGATGCAGATGTGTTCTCACTCGGGCTGCACAGGAAATACCTCTTTTAAGTGCTCTCTTCAATTTGAAGTGTAATCGTCTGTGGATTTGGCTTGATCTCATCCGCAGAGATGTAACTGACAGAAGAAATGAAAAATAAAAAGTGGTCAAATCCCTGTGGCCTTTTAGAAAAAAATTTTTTATACACAAACAAAAACACATTTCAGATGTTTTGCCCCTGACACAATAAGAACAGCTGTTATTCAGATAAAAGGCACATTTCCTTTAGCTTTAGGCTAAAAATATGGCTGCTGTGCCTATCAGGTGGTAACAAAGCGTGTCTTGTGGTGAGGAAATAAGTAGGACAAGTCATTTTAAACCCTCATATATTTGAAATTTTAAAACAATTCTGGGTCTATATTAGAAACTTTTTTAGTCCTTTGTAAAGATCATTAAATTTGGATTAGTGTGACACAACAAATCACTCCAATCAAATCCAAACTAACTTCTTTCTCTTTTTGTCTTTCAGACCCAGTGACCAGAAGGAAAGCCGCATGTCTGAAGTCCAGAAAGACAAATTAATGGTTAAGAGAAAACAAGCAAAGTAGCAGGGTTCCAAATCATGAGTCATTATTGATATCATCCGAGATTTTTATCCAAAACATCATCAACCTGAACCTTCATCACAGAATAAGTTTACAAGAAAAAGAGTTCTGCACTACAAATCAGAATAGTTTAATGTGAAGAAAAATGCTGTATGACTGTATATTACTGCACAACTTACATTGCTAATAGCTCGGCTGTTGTCGTCTAGGCCTTGCACATCTCCATTATCTCTTTCATTATTACCACAGTGGAGTGCATTTACGTGCACACGGCATGAGCGATAACAGGCCACATCTTACCTAATGTTCTATCTGTGAGGAGTTGCATCTTCGTGTGTCTGGCAGATATCCCTTTATATTAATCATCAGAGTATTCCAGGTGCTTGTTACTAGCATCTCCCTTACCATTTTCGTGCTTTGACTCTGGTTTGTGTAAAAGGGATATGTGATATATACGGCATCACAGATATGCATTATTCATATCTGTGCATGGAATTGCACTCCCAGCCATTCCGTAATGATTATCGTCATGATTACAGCTCCCTGCAGACGGGTAGAAGACCAGGAACTAGATGGAGAACCTCAAAACTTTTGACCTATTCCAGAAGCAACACACCCCACGACCACGCCCCACCCAAAAAAATAAAAACACATTGTCTTCACTTTTTCCCCTCCTGTATTCCTCTCACTTTTTTCTTTGGGCTTTATCTTTTGTATGTGTACATAAAGCAATTTCAAATCTTATAGTTTTGTACATGTAATTTTTATGGTGTGTGGATATTTTCTAATAAAATTAAAGAAAAATGGATGACCTTCTCCAGACTGGCCACTGTGAGTATTTGATTTTTTTGTTGATTGCTGTAGTTGTTGCAGACATCTGATACACTCAACTAAAACTAAACTAACCTTTAAAAAACAAAAACTAACATTTTTTAGCATGTAACTGACATTCGTTGTTTTCACTGCAAACATTTTGGAAAAATATTTTTATACCTTTATACCTTTCACTCTGAAATGTGTTATATTATATTATAGTAAAACTGGGCATACAGTTAAATAAATCGGGACCTTAGAATCTTAGTTCATCCTCGTTATTCATGTCACCTACAGTATCTAGCAAGACCAGGTTGTGGGCTCATTATTCAGCATCACAGTCTATCTCAGTATTGTTGGCTGGCTCCTGTGGCTTGAGACTCCACAAGGAAGCTTAGCCTTCTTGATCTGCAAAGAGCTGCACGTGTAAAAAATAAAAACTCTGCTGGGGATAATGTTGCTATCCTCGTTCCAAAATACTGATTATGCTAAATTATATTAATTGGCCAGAATAACTGCCATTTTGTACGTTTTTAAAAAAGGTTTTCACATATCAAACAACAATCTGAACCTGAATGAGAACCCAAGGGCATGCTGCACATCTGCACATATGTTGCCATATTGTGATTTAAATCTATTTAGTGATATAATTTACAAAATGAACTGATTGAAACTATTAGACAATTAGGAAATATTCGGTTAGATTAAAAGTAAAATAAAGTGGGGATTAGAGTTCCATCCTTTACATACAGACCCCTCACTTTTGACAGTACAGCGTTATTTTATTCAGTCTTAGATGGAGGTTTCTGTTATTCTTCATTCACACGTAATCATAACAGGTGGAGGGAGCTATAGTACTCATGCAGTTTTTGACATGCATGCAAGAGACCTGCTGGGCAATGTAAACAGTGTTTGTGCGTGTGCAGCTGTCCTTCTCTTGTCACTCGCTCTCATTTCTGGGCTGAGAATATAATACTACTATCCATTTATTCATCCATCCATTTTTTTAATCACTTATCCAATAATTCAGGGTCACCGAGCGGGGCTGGAGCTTATCCCAGCATTTCACTGAGCAAAAAGCAATAGTACTACTATGCTACTACACTAATTAAAGCAATTGCATGAAATTCAGAAGTGTGGTATGTTAAAGCTCACATTGAATGTCAGAGATCAAACATTGCTGTTGGGACCAGGGTTTTGTTTCAGACGTGACGTAGACAGATTCACGATTCGATTCTCCTGTCAGCTGAGTTCAATTCAGAGTAGAAAGCAAAGGGAGAAAAAGAAAATTCAGATGCCTTCAGATCAACACTCATCAGTGTTTCAATCTTCGCAAAGAAGCACTTCTGAGTAGAGGAATGCTTCATTTATTAAATTACAGTGTTTGTGATGTCCAAAATGAAAAATCAGTAAAGCTTTGGTAGGAAATTCTAATCAAATTTATCCATATTTATTCACATTATTTTGTGCATATGCTGACAGATGGATTAATCCAACATGGGGACAAATATACTAGCACACTGTATTATACTAGAGCATTACAACCTTTAAAAGGGAGGTGACCATTTGCAAAAAATGAAGTGCTGTGCATTTCTCCATCCCACTTATTGCTTCCTGTTACCATGCAATAAATCTGTCTGCTTTCTCTTCTCCCTCCTCTCCCATTATCTCCTCCCTTCATCTATTCACCTCAGTCACCACTGCGTTTCTCCCTCATACTGCACTGTCCCAACTTTCAGGCCACACATCTCTCCATCTCTCTCCTGCTCTGTTTTCCCTCTCATATGTAATACCCAGTCTGATCTCTACAACTCCATTCTGCTCCCCTGATCTACTCCATTTCTCACTTCTCTGCTCCGTAGTTCTTGGCAGGCAGCCATCGCCAGATCAGCTCTTCAACATTCTTGTCTCCCTGTTCTCCTTTACTCTCATCACCACCTGTTAGCTCTATTTCCTGTCCCTTCCATTTTTTTTTGTCTTTATTCATAAAGCATAAAGAATTACAATGGATGAAGTTTAATGAAGGTTAAAGAAAAATATATCCTTACTACCAGAATTACAGAAGGGAATGACTACTAAAGAGGAGGTAAAAAGATGGACACAGAGTCATCCATGTTATCAGAGGCTCTAGAACATGTAGTACCTGGAGTTTCCTTTTGAGAAAGCACCCAATATCAAACTGGGATTCGTGTTTCACTCTTGGAGTTTTACAGCAGGAAGAGAATGTGATTAAAACAGGAAATCAACAGAGTAAAACAACGCAGTACAAAACAAAATCAAAACCATCCTAAGAGTCATTATCATCACGAAGAATTAATTATTTATAAACGGTCACTTTTGCATGTGTACATGTTCAAAAGTTTTCCTGAAAGGAGTATGAATAAAACAAAAGGCATTTAAGCTGACAACACCCCATCACAATTACCAGGATACTGTATAATAAATGTAATAAGTTGTGTTGCTGAATTCATTAATTAAAGCAGATACTCATGTCAACATTCTTGGAAAAGTATTAAGCTAAACTATATCTTACAACACTGAATAGTCCTAGTGCTTTCAGGAAAATTATTTTTCATTTATTAATATGTAAATCAATTCAGCAAGGCACTCCAAATTTAATCAGACCATCTTCTCTACAGGGGCCAGACTTCGTGTACATGTTGAATTCTTGTCATGTTCTCAAGTTAATGTTCACACAAAGTAAAGTAAAACAAAAGTCTGCACACAGACATGTGTCAGCATGATGGAATTAAGAAGAAGAAGAAATACAAAGAGCAGGAACTTTTATCGTGGTGTCCTGGGCAGGTCGTGAAATTATCAGCGTAGCCGCAGTGAGTGTTTCTTTCTAGTGCTTGTTAAATCTAAACCTTGAAAAGTAGGGAAAAAATCTAATTATAATTTTAATAGGTTAGAAGATAAACCACAGAGTCAGTGCAAACCCGATAAAAAAAAAGAAAAAAGATAGTAATGCTAACATTTCTTTATAGACAGTTTTAGCCTTGACTAGAGAGCCTTGAAAATCCTCTTACAAATGCAACACCAAGTCATATTAGTAGATAAAGAAGTCCACACGTTGTGTGCATCTGAAAAACACCCACATACATATTAATAAATTTGTACTGGACCTTTCAAAGGAATTGTACAAGGTGCTATAGGGTACAATAGAAACAGTACAGGAAAGGAAAGGTCCATAAACAACCTCAGATCCTCAGATGTCTCACAGCTGTGGGCCTGAATGGTAGAAATCAGAAAGGAAAGACATTCAGAGACAGGTTTGCATATGAATACAAGGGTTTGTTAAAAATATATTTTAAAGGTTGTTAATGTTCATTTTCTTTATTATTTACTCTATGTACCATCACTACTTGCGTGGCTGAATGATTTATGTGTAAACCGTGAAACCTCTTTTCCCCCAGACTGCCTGCACACTCAGTGGCTTGATGTTTTGAGTTTCTTTTTGAATATATTTTCCCTTCTTGATCTAGTCTCAGTGGACTGATACAAGACATGCTGGAAAAGAAAGCATTGGAGGACATGTGGCCAACATCCTAAGATAGATTTAAACCCACGACATCTGGTGGAATCTCATTTGCAAGTGTTAAACATCCCCTCCTCGTTCACACTTGGGGCATCCATTGTTACACCTGGATGTGTTTTGCCTGTGAGGACTCCCTTCTCTCCCGTCTACACAGGAAACAAGCAGGCCAAATCAGTGTTGCCCATTATTTTTCTGGAGCTTCCACATAAAGCAAACTTAGACGGTTTTGCACTCGCAGAGGCACAAACTAGCAAAACTGCCAGGACAGCACATCTGTCAAGCCCAACATATGGTCATCATTTTGTGCTTGTAATTAATCTTGTAACCTAAAACAAAGGACTAAGCTTATGTAATAAAAACAAAACAAAGTCAATGAGAAAAACAACACTTGATTTTTGGCCCTGATTACTTTTAAGTAAGGGCAACATCATTATACACTAGTAATGATAATAATAATAATAATAATAATAATAATAATAATAATAATAATAACATGTTAATTATAGTAGTGTTAACAGTGGTAGCTTAACTGAACTTTCATAGTCAGGATGTTAAAGTGTGTGTGTTTTTAAAAATGTATTTGTAGTTACAATCATAGGTCTTATGGCGTGATCAGAGTGTGTTTATGTAACCAAAGCATTTTGTATTGGCCCACCATTAAATTTTTCTGAGCTATGTTTGACTGTATAGCTACATATAATTTGTTTACTTCCTAGTGCTGTAATATAAAATAGCCATAACATGCATGTTTCCAGGTGATAAGCCACAGCATCATCCAATCCAATCCATCCCAGCTGTATCTATAGAGCACCTCAAGGGCGTAGATTTGGTTTTGGCATTGGTGGAGACGGATGATTCAACCACCGAACCCTGCCCTGTTTCTTTTTTTTCCCTTTTTGTCTTTGCTTCTTGATAAAAAAAAAAGGGAGAAATATACTTGCCTGCATATGCTATTCTACATGCTTTTAAACCATTTAAAATTACAATTTATAGTTTTATATGTGAATTATATAATGTTAAATTACTATTAAACAAATGACTGACTAAGAATTTTAGACTTTAGTTTACTTCAGCCATATTCCATATAAATCAGGTATCATACAAAAAAAAATAGCTTCAAATACAGTCATGACAATAAAAGAATATGACTTTAAGGACTTAACAACATTACTTCAGTTATAGTACACCAACATCTCTTATACATTAGCACTAAGGGAACACTGAATGACCTGGTGGTTTTTGTCCATAAAACTACTCATAAGATTACAACAAAGTAAAAGATCTCTCAGCAAAATTATGCAGCATTTTAGGCACTATTGCCCCGATCAAATAAATGAGCTTGGAGTTTTTATTCTAAACATGAACTACTGTTACAGCAACGGACATGGACTACTGGTGTCCCACACAACAACTCAATGTCCACTATGTGAAGGAGCCAAACACATGTCTTCTTCTCTCATTAACTGAGATGAACTGCTGGCATATTTGTTTTACATCTATACTGCCCAGTCTCTCCTGGTGGACATGGCAACACGTTATTCATGGTTACATACAATATTAGACTGATGTGGGCCAAAGCCTAGCACATACTTGCCAACCTTGAGACCTCAGAATCAGGGAGACATTCAAAAGGGCCGTTTGGGGGAGTGGTAGACATATGTATATATATATATATATATATATATATATATATATATATATATATATATATATATATATATATATATATATAAAAAACTTGAATTTTACAGTGTTTTATTTATCGGATAACATAAGTTAAATGTCACCATTATTATTGTCCAGCCGGAAACAGGCCGGGGGTGTCCAAATTCAGAGGGTGCGTCCACCTGAGGACCCGGCCTTCGCGATCTAAGTGGGCTGGGTCCTCCGAAAGCCGGGTAGACCGGAAATGAGCGACAGTGAAATTGGACGGTCTAGCCTTCAGAATTACGTCACAAGCTCTCTCGGTGGAGTGAAACTCTGCCATCTGCTCCTTGCTATCTAAAATATAACCGGACACTGGCGTAAATTCTCAGCCATCTCACACTTCTGTTTAATCAGTTTTCTGTTTGACATTTATTCAGCTGTGTGAAAATCTTGGAGGAACCCTCCAGAGGGATCAATAAAGTTTTATTTAATCTAATCTAATCTAATCTAATAACTTTAATCTCAGCCAAACAGATTTACTCACAAAGCCTACACAGCTACATTCTCACCTGAAAATATGTTAAAAGTTTATTTTGCAACCCAGAAAGAGTAATAAGAGTAATATTAAAACTAAGTAGCTGCAGTAGTAGTAACCATTGTTGGAAACTGGAATTGGCTGGGCCAATCTGGGATATGGTTTTTCAATTTTGTTGTCTGGTTGGAAAATCGGGAGAAATTGGGGAGAATGGTGGCTCCGGGAGATTTTCGGGAGGGGCACTGAAATTCGGGATTCTCCGGGAAAAATCGGGAGGGTTGGCATGTATGGCCTAGCATAGCCTGTAACGTTATTATGATGGACACATTTTATGAGTGAACTTGGCTTTAAGTGACTTACAGGTTTCTTTGAAAAATACTTTCTTATATCCAGGTTCTTCCTTTTTGCTGCCATCCTCCTCTCTTCCTTGCAGGTCCGCGCAGCGCAGGATTGCTGCTGCTAAAACTAAACAAAGCTCCCTGAAAGGCACAGCCAATCACATTGGCCATATTTGTCACATGAGGTAGGACTCCAGTAGAGAACGTAATTTAACTCTTTCTGCACCGCTAGGTGAATGAGATGTTGACAGATCGTTTTTTTCTTTTTATCAGTTTTGTTTTTCTTTACTCGAAGAGATCAAATTATTGGTGGGGACAATTCAATAATCACTGGATATTGGTGGGGACATGTCCCTTCCGTCCATGCCAAATCTACGCCCTTGGAGCACCTTAAAGGCAACATAGCTGAAAATGAATGTTGGGAAGCATTCATGTAACAGAGTGTTTTGCAGGTTACCTCTGTGGTGGCCATCTTGTTTTCCCAGTAAAAAGGTGGCCTGCCTCAATTGCAGCTCTTTTATAGGCCAGTCTGAATTGAGAAGGCGTGGTCTTTAGAGTATTTAAAGGGAGCAGGAAATGGATTGGGGGCCATTTTGAGATGTTGCTGTCTGTATGTGCATGATATTGGCATGAGATAATAAAGCAATTACTTCAGTTAAGACAGTGTAAAGTCTAATGTTTCCCTCACCGCGCATCCTGGCGTAACAATGAAATTAAATACAAAAACACATATTAACAAAAAATAGATAAATAAAACATCTAAATAAAACATTTACAATAAAAAACCTAAAATAATTAATAAATAATATTTACACTGTTACCTTCAAGCAGTAACAAAAGCTGGTGGACATAAGGTAGCATTTATTCCAACTTCATAACATCCTAATAATGTCCAAATATGTTAAAACATCAACCAATACTACAGGTAATGAAAATCCCAATACAGAGATGTTACTGTTTTATTACATAGAGGTTATCACATTGTTACCAATATGTAACTACACTCGTATTAATGTGCTTAGCCTCATAGGTGCATGTTTGTTTCCACATTATTACCCAGTTGCTACCCAAATAAAGCTTCAATTAGTATGATTCACCTTACTAGCCATTGGTGATACAATGTATAAGTTGGTTGTTAATTTAGCAATTATTACCCTCTTCTTTACTCCTCATTATGCTGGGCTTACACTGTGCGATTTTTGGCCTATTTTGAGCCGATTTTTCAGTTTTTCAGCCGTTTTGGTGATCGGCCCGAGTTTGGCCTTCATCGTGCGTCGTGCATCGTGTAGTATACATGGGGTAACGAGAAGCGATTAACACCTCACGACCAGCTCCCAATCATCAATCGCTTGGTTTGAAATCCTCCCGACCGTCGTGAGGGTGTCACCGCAGCCGCTCACACTGCGCACGCGCAAACACGTAAATGTCGGTGAAAAAGACAGAGTAGCACAGCAGTGCAGCGTGTGAGCTGGACACAAGCGATGGAGGCACTTGTAGAACTTTGGAAAGCCCATCTGAGTCTTTTCGATGTGGCATCACAAAATTATCACGACCACAACAACCGTGAAAATAGTTGGATCTACACCACTGCTCAATCACAGCTGCCTGGTTGATGTTTTTCATTAGCAATTTAGCAAAGTTGATGGTGGTGGCGTGAGTCTGTGTGAGTGAAAGACAGAGAGGGAGAGCGAGCGACAGATTTTCTGTTATAACCTTCATTTTTATGGACGCACAGTGTGAGCACTCAGGTCGCATCAGAGCATCGGGCCGTATAGTGTGAGACCCTGCATTGTGACCGACGAACTTCTAACCCCTGCGAGTCAATCGTACAGTTTGAGCTGAAGCTGAATAACGCGACTGGAAAAATCACACAGTGTATGCCCAGCTTTACCAGATAGTGTTAGATCGTACTGCAAATTCTTGTTTAAGACTGTTATAGTCTCTTATTAAGCTCTTTGAGAGCCTATTTCAAACATCTATTCTAGGATCTAGTCTTTCCTCCTGCAAAGACTTTTTCAGCAAGGTCCACAATAAATGTTATTTTTGTAGTCCATACATATCCGTTGCAAATTACATTTTGGATTTCGTTCTTTATGCACATTTGAATATTCATTGGCAAAGTGTCATCAGAGTGGTGCCAACATCACACATAGGTTTAAGATTCCTATTCTCCATGCAAAAATAGACATTTTCTACCAGAATGCCAATAACTAGCTTTGCACAACCCCCTACCTATTTTCTTCCTCTCTTCCCACCTGCGTCTTGTGCTTGGCACCAAAATACCACATATATGCACAAATTTCATGAAAGAATAAACTGTCAGAACACTGCTGAAACTACTCAACACTAAAATTTACTAAATCCTCTACCATCTATTTGAATTATCATAAATTACACAAGGCTTGAAATTAGAAGGAAACTGCGATAGAGTCCTTCAGACTTCTGACTTGTTATCTGCTTTATGTCTTTACTTTGAGTAGCGGTAATAATGCTGGCTTTAATTTTTTACATAGTTGTTAAAAGTACAATAAAGTGCACACAGTATAGAAGTCAATGACTAGAGGCTTTGAGCTCTTGGTCATTTGCATTTATTGTATGCAAATAATCTACTAGCCAAATTATTTACAAGGATTATAGAAATAATACTTTCATCATCACGATTTTCCTCTTCACATTAAGAACTTTTTACATTTTAAATTCTCTTAAAAGGATCTTTTGAAGAAAGGCTTAAAGCTGTTGAAATCAAGGACCATGTTTGCACAGAGGATTTCTCATCCTCTCATGCCTTAGCTGCATCAAGGACTTCAGCCTTTTGTCCACATTTCACGATTCCAAACAATGAGGATGAACTAACATGGCAACGAGTGGTAAATACTTCATATTTTTAACTGGGTATGACAGGGCTCCTTTATGATGTCTCCATAGTAACAGAGCATGAAATGGTGACGGGTTGACATTGTGCCATTTCAGTTTTTATACCAAATGCACTCCCCTCTTTGCCCCTTCATGCCAGTGATGGATTCGTTGAACACTCAGCAGATTCCCAACTTAAACTCTGTGCACACAAAAGGTATTATTTTTTCTAGCAGCCTTATAAAAAACACAAGAACAAAAGAAGTTTCCAAAATGAACATAAATCGATATTAAATGTTTTGTTGACATATCTCCAAACATCAGGCTGGGGTTGTGTTAAAAAAATCATTTAAAAAATATTATAATTTAAAGAATCCGAGATCTTTGCACATTCACAGACTCCCCTAATAAATACCTGTTTATGTGGAGGAATAAGCATATGTATGGGCTTTATGCATACACATCATTTATGCACCCTGCCCCATGTGTCCTTGTGTTTCATAACGACTCGAGCTATAAAAGTGACAGAATGACTCACTGGATGAATAAAATGTCTTTCCATCTACCTGCCTGCATTTCACCTGGGTCAGGCTGGTGGTTTAGTCACTGAATGAATTAACGCTAAATAGGTGGTTTTCTTCTTGCTAAATAGATTGTGAATAACTCTGAATGTATCATTGTCTGATTTTCTGTTTTTTTAAAACTTACAAACTCCACAGTGTCTACAGTTGAACCCTCATTGAAGTGGAAATGGACTTTAAAGAGGATATCTACTTGCTAAGCAAAAGGAGCAGGGGTGATGAAGGCAATTGTTTGTAATCAGCAGAACTCAGTATTTATAATAAGAGCACCTCATGGTGTTTTTCGTTTAATCTTCTGCAGACAACCATCAGATGTGTTTTAATGAGGACAGCTCACGGTGCAAGATAACTGAAAACTCAGCTCTCCCCTGGTTTTATCTTAGCTTGGATGCACACCACAAGATCTCATCAAGTTTAGTTCAACTAATTAAACCCAAAGTTACCATACTCTCCCAGCCCAAATTTTACAGATGAGGGAGCTGCTGTGAGAAAAACCACAAAGGAAAAACATTTATATGGTTGGACTCTGAAAATATTTTCTGAATTTGTATGCATATGACTCCTTAATTGGGGCTAAATCTTGTCAAAGTATGCAGTGTTTGTCCACATTTGGCAGAAAGTAGCGGGGGGTTGCAGGGATCTAAATCTGTATCTGAAGGAACAGCAGGGAAACCTGTCCAACCAGTGCAGCATGCTGATTTGTGTCACATTATTGTGTACAGTTCTGTCATTGTACTGGGACTTATTACATCTGGTGTCACACCTGCACAACAGAATGGTTGCATAAAACAACTGTCAACATTAATATGAAATGTGCATAATCTTAGGATTGTGTGTAAAACTCTGAGAGGGAGAATTAAAAGATGTTTCCTTATTGTCTGCAGCTGTTCATACTTTTTTTGGGCGGGGGGGGATGTGTTTGTACCTTGTGTGGCATCACGACTCGGTGTTCATCAAAGGCATTTTTTTGAAAGGGGAGAGGTTTTACAGTTTCCTTTCAGTGGCCCAAGACAGACTCATCGCCATATTAAAAACACAAGTAAAAGACTTTAAAAATGAAAATAAAAGAGCATATTTTTCATTTTGACAGAGTTCTGCTTTGATGAATTTAAAATAATAACATTTTTATGAGGTTCCTTTACATGAATGACTAAAAAACCCCCAATGACAAATAAAAAAATTCAAGACCACACAAATCTTGTTTAATAATATTTTAATGTTTTTAATATGTGCTTGTTATGTTTCTTTTGTGTGTATTTTAACAGGGTTGTGAGAATTGTAAGGTAAGGTGTCATGTCAATGCTAGCATTAGTGTTTTCTCAAAAAACATTACTAGCTGTGAAGTGTAATGGACTAAAAGTCAAGAATAACTGTAGTTCTATCAACTGTAGTTTTTCCATCTCCATTCAGCATTGTATTCATGTCTAAGGGAGTGCATATGTTTATTCAACCATGGCTCTGACAATGGCTTAGAGGGCACGGTCCTGAGTGGTGCGATTGAGTCCAAGATATCAGTGCAGGTGGAATTAAAAATATCAGAAAAGTCCTCGATGCTTTCACAGCTTAAGTTAATTATCCCAGGATCAAGAAATGCAGCAGAAAATTGAGGCGCCATTAAACCATTAAGGGCTCGTCTTTTACGTGCTGGAGTGCACGGCTAATCTACAGAGCAGTGTAACATTATAGAGAACAGCAAACAGAGAGATGATCAGAGACATGCAAGTCAGACATTTCTGCACACATCCAACCCCTGAGATAGCACCCAGTCCAGTATGTGTCCTTTTTCATGAGTGGGGCCAGTGACCCACTGTGTCAGGTTAAAAGAGTTTATAACATTTAGAAAGTCCTTGACCAGAAGGTTAGACTCACAGCAGACATGAATATTAAAATCACCAAGGACTAAAAGACTATTAAAATTGAGAACAATTCTGGCCATAAAATCTGAAAACTCCTGGATAAGGTCCTTATTAAATTTAGGAGGACAATATATGAGAGCACACAGCAAAGGACTGTTCAGGTGTAGCTCAAACAGCTGGAGTCTGAAACTGGAGAATGAGTGTTTGATGGCAATGAAAACGGGTGTTGAACACAGTAGATAAACCTCCACCCCTACCCGAGATCTGAGGGAGCCTGAAGAATGAGCAGTCTGAAGGAAGAAGTTCAGAAAAAGCTACAGACTCACCACGTTGAAGCCACGTTTCTGTCAGATACAGATAATCCAGCAGCTGTGACTTGAAGAAGTTGTTTGCTAGCGATCTAGCATTTAATAAAGCCATTTAAAGGGTGTAGATCTTAACATCTGGAGCATGGGCAAGGCTGCGGGGTTTGACGAGATGCACGCCGCGTCCACAGGATGGAAGCCAGGGATAGGCAAGATCTGTCCAAAGGTACTCCCCACTGGCTCTCTTGAAACCCTGTTTCCATCTTCAGATAACATCCATTGTTTTCAAGATGGCATTTCAGCAAATGCAATCTCTGCATCCCACCTGACTCCAAGGGTTCCTTCAAAAGGACACCAGAAAACTGTCAGTATTGCAAATATGTCCCTTTCATGCAAATTATTCTTATTTATGGGCATATATCTGCTTATGGAATTAGTAGTGTTTACAAATCCAACAGTTATCATATGTTTTATCATATCTGTTGTTTTTCTGGCCAATTGATGGGTGGAAATGCAATATTCACAACTTTCTCTACTCACTTCCAAACTGCTACATGCCCCATTATGTCAATCACTAATTGTGTCTCTGCTGTTTGGCGCTAAAGCATAAAAGTGGCTTTTAGAGTATTATCACTGAAAAAGAGCTCCCTGCAGGGACTGAAAATGGAAGTAAGGGAGGTGAGAACCAACCAAAATAGTTGAGGGCTGGTTAGCAAAACAGCGGTGTGACACTTATAAAGCCGAAAATTCCAGTGAATATTCTCTGCAGGACTACTTTTACACTGTTATTTTAAAATATCACTTATCACTGGTTTGAGAAAGTTGCACGACACAGCTATAGTTGTACTGAAGATGCATCAAATTTGGAATTTTATCAGGTTTGTCTCTCTGCAGCAATCTGAAAATAATCAAGTCGTGGCTCTCGCTCGCTTCACTTCAGTGGAAACTTTACAACAGTTGGTGAAACCTGATGTCAGCACAGAGTGCAGCACAATATAGAGGCAGGCAGACACCAATCTTACTTGAATAATAAATTGAATCCCTCCGTCTCACGTATGAGTGAAGTTTTTTTTACAGTTACATTCAGACTAAGGAATAACAAGATGTTAGCTGATGTACAGGATGCAGTTTTGTAGAAAGCAGTAAAAAGAAAAAAGTCAGACATTTCCACCAACTCTCTGGATTTAGTGTACACACACTGATTCTTTAACTTCTGTCGTATTTTTTCTCTTAATTTATTTAAGACAAAAACAGATGTTTGCTTTAGACTAATAGTTTTAGACAGTGAGAGGCCTTGTTATGTCGGTGGTTGTTATGAGTAACAGAAAAGCAATATTAGAACACAATATGCTGTCCAACGCAATCTTCTACAAGTTTTTCAGGAGAGAATGAAAACAGAACAATAAACAGGGGATCTTTCAAACATTTGGTGTTTTGAAATATGATTTTTATTTCAGTTTTTTCCCATATCGCTATATGCAATAACTTCCACATCAATGGCTACGCTTGAAAAATCATTTAAATAAACAGTAGCGAGCAGTTTCAAGATTTAACTCACAAGACAGATGTGGAAAAAGATGAAAGCAGAGAAAACAGACAAAGAAGAGTGTAGTTAGAGGACAACTTTATCGAAACGATCCTATCAAAGATAAGCAATCCCGTCAGTCAATCATAGCAAATGCAGAGATTAGACTCAGAGGGACCTGCTTCAGACCGCCTGTGGCTCAAGTCATTTCAAGCCAACATATATATATGTTTGCGAGTGCCTTTTAGGCCACTATTTCTTATCTGCCATCACCGTTCACTCTGATCCCTATCGTTATATAAAAGGACCGTATCTGTGGCCCGCCATATCAATCTCAACGCTTCACTGGATTTTATATGATGAACAGGCTGCTTAACTGCTGAGATATCTGACAAGAAGTTTCTTTTTCGGCATGAAATCATTTATTTAATCTTACTGTAATTTCTTTAGATACACTTTTACATTTTCTTTGAGCCATGTTTTCCTTTGAAGATCGATTCATGTTTTTTTAAATAAGACAGAACATAACTATTGTATAGCAGCACAGGCTGGAGGGGCATTTAAAGTTTACAAAGAAAAAAACTTTTTGACACCTGCTTTGTTTCCTTATGTTTATTACTTTGAAAGCACTCCAGTATTACAGGCTGATTCATGCAGCTATTACTGGTTCATAATAACGTCTCACTATTTTTCCTTTATTATATCTTAATGAGTACACTACAGTAATATTCACGGTGCAAATGCAAATACACGCTTACAGAGACACACATGCAGGACTTGAAATCATGTTGTCTAGCATTAGGAAATGTTCTCTAATCATCAGCCCTCCCTAATTAACTGCTGCCTTTACTGAACTTGGCTGGGTAAGCCTGAATGTCTGCCACTGCAGAAGAAATTTAGTAATAATTTAGTGAGACCAGGGCAGCCTACCAAAAATGAGTTCATCGGTTCTCAGAACCAATGAACTTTTTTACTTTTTCTGTCCAAACATTGTTGTGAAAAATCTGAAATTTGCATTTACCTCCAGCATCAAGTGCAGCATCAAGTGTTTAATTTGAACGTTGTGTGTTTACTGCACTTCATAAATGAATTCCTTTTACGAACAGCACCTCCTTCATTATTTCCATCCAACATTTGCCAATTAGTATAAAAGCCATTTGTACCAGCCCTAATTTTTTAACCTTTTGCTAATCACTCTTTCAACACGGCAGCTCACAGTCCACAATCACAATGTGTAGCTGAGTGAGAACGGAGCTGAAATATGAGCCTGAGTGCAGAAGAAAGTTTTACACAAGTTTTCTTATAAAGAACAGGCTTTGCTTTTGTGTTTCACATCATGTAGGAGGCATGGTTTAATCCGCTGTGGTCCTGAGTTCAATTCAGACAGGGGTCTTTCTGTGTGGAGTTTGCATGTTCTCCCCATGTTTGGGATAGGTTAACTGGAAGCTTTAAATTGCCTATATGTGTGAATATGAGTGTGTTTTAGCCCTGTGACAGACTGGCGACCTGTCCAGGGTGTACCCTGCCCCCGGCGGAAGAGGATGGATGGATGCAGTAGCGGTTTTAGATACGGGCGACACGGGCGGTTGCCCGGGGCGGCATCGTGGTGGGGGCGGCATCACGGGCAAAAAATAAATAAATAAATTTGCTCGTACTCATGCTGCCCCGACATCATGCCAGCGCATATTAGGGATGGCATAGGCACCGATCGGTTTTCTATCGCCCATTTGCTGGGAGTAAGGGCGCCCTCCGTTTGCGAGGTGCGCCTGCTGCTTGCGGCACAGGGAGGAGAGGGCGGGGCGGCGGGGGATTCTCTGGCTGGCTGGAGCAGCATCTAATAACCAACTCGCAAAATAAAACAAAATAAAAACAAACCAACAACACGAAAACACCAGACATCATGATACAGACTTATAATTTTTTCGAAATTCTATACGTGAAAAGAGAGCGCGAGAGCCCTCGGTGCGCCTGCGCGCTGCTGAAGTCAAAGTAAACTTTGTCATCTCCGCTACATACAGTCCAGTATATAGAGAGACGAGACGACGAGGCCCAGTTACAGCAGTGCAAGTAAACAAACAATAAATATTTAAGAGTAAAAAAATAAATATACAATTTAGGACTCGGGGTAAAGGGATCAATAACAATTTGAAATGTATATTTTATATTTTGTTGATTTAAAGTCTCACACACAACCCGTGGAAAGGGGAGGGAGACCTGTTGCTCCCAAATAGAGCACATTTCATTCATAATGTTGTAAATCCAAGCCCATTATGTATTTATGATCTGAATCCTGGGTTGTGCGAAATCCCAGAAATACACCCTAGACAAAGCGAATCTGTGAACTAAGGTGTAGGTCTGTTAGGTTATGTTGTGGTGATCCTCTGGTTGGTGGATGGGTGTTCATACTGGAGTGTAAAATTAAAACCAAGATGGACAAGAAAAGATCAAAGCCATCAGGTGCTCAGTTTAAAAAAAAGAGAAAAGAAGAGGAGGAGTGTAGCGACTTCCACAGTCGCTAGAGGCCGGGGACTGAGCCTGCCTATTTGCCTGACGCGCTGTCAACTTTACGCAATAATGCGAGAGGTGGAATTGCTTGCTTGTTTGTTAAAGTGCTTGAAAACTTGACAGAGCAATGTGATTGGCTCGCGATTCAAACTCTTAAAACATCACAGGCTCTAATGCAACAGGGGAAACTCGTTGTGCTGCGGTCAACAAAAACTGAGCCTACCCAGCCCTCCTCTCTGTCAAAATCAAACCAGTGAAAGACAGACTGACTCTTAATGTCACCGCTAGCACCCACGTGACTCCCGTTACACATCACCATAGCAACCAAACAAATGAAAACCCAGTGATCATTAAAATTCAATACATTTAATTATGGCTCCTAGAAGGAGAAACGAGCAAAGATACAGGTAAACAGATGTGTCATTGGATAATGGCAGGTCATGTATCCTAAAACATTAAGAATCAGAATACTTTCTTAATCCCTAAGGGAATTATGTGGGTTACAGTTCCTCCAAGAAGAAATGGTAAAAAAGTAACAGTAACAGACTAAACTCCAAACAATATATACAATAATATAATATTAATTAGTCAGTGTCAATTGTTGATTTGTCCAGTTCTCATTGTATGACGAATTATGATGTCTGTTTAGTAGCCGTTTGCATACTATGCATACTCTCTCTCTTCATATGTGTGTATGTGTGTGTGTGTGTGTGTGTGTGTGTGGGGGGGGGCAGAGGATTGTTTGCCCAGGGCGCCAAACAGGCTAGGACCGCCACTGGATGGATGTTTCTAAAGTTAGGATTTATTTCTGCCTGTGTCACTCATATAATCCAACATTCATACTAAATCTTTATTACTGAAACCTTTTAAAACTCATCTGTGATCATGCAGTGTGAATACTCCCTCCATAAAGATCAGGTTAAATCCATATTACATGGTATTCCTATTTTAATCTTTTTGACATAGCTTTTCTTATCGCTTAAAAGTCGCAGACATTCTGAATTGTCACAGTAAGGAAAGCACAGGTGTATTCATAATGGCTACATTCTACTTAGAAGAGGTCCTGCTTTTGTACATGCTGGTTCAGAGTTAGAGTTGACTGGTACATTTAATGGAGACATTAATTCCACCGGTCCTATGATTACTCTAGTAAAAATGCCTGATGTAAAAAGGTCTGTTTGTTTATTTTTTTCCTTTTTTTATGTTATTTTAATCTCATGGCCTTTTTTAAAAATTTGGAATGAGTTTTTTTGGGGCAATATACCGTCAAGAAGACTTAGTAGTACTAAAAACAAGCAGCATAAACAAATACATTAATAATTACTGCAAGCTTTAATTAGTGAGAATGTGGTTAAACACAGCTGATAATGGTTTCAGTGTTGTCTCTTATTGTCAGCATCCCCGAGTTTACCGCAATGGTTTATTGTACCTACCTCAAACATGAGAAAAAACACTTTGGCCTGTTTTAGGCAACATCAACAGTTTTTTTTTTTAAAGTCATTTTACAGAGACTAATACAACAACGAAAAAGAAACCCAAACAACTACACTGCATTCATTCTAATGCAAACAAAAAGTACATTATTAATGAACACAGTCTGACCTTTTAAATATTAATAAATGGTTGTTGCTTTGTTCTCTAGACAGCGTATGTTTATTTTGTTATTACTGCATTTTTTGACAGTTTTCTCTGGCAAAGCCATTTGTCATGTTCATTTTGCTCTGGGCACCTTGAGCCTTGAGCAGAGATACCACCTGCCCCAGTCTGAGAATCTGTTGCTCTCTAGATCAGCTATCTCCTGTGTGAGAAAATTTTAAGCTCTGTTATTTCTTTGTTTGCATTTCTTAATGATATTTTCTATCGATCATCTATCTATCTATCTATCTTTGGTCTTTGGTTGCATGTTACATTAAATAAAAGGGTAGTCTCTCCATGATACCATTTAATTATCAATAGCTGTGGAAAATTAAATAATGTGGAAAGAAAAGTAACAAAAGTTAGTAACAGCATAGTTTTATTTTTGTAGCAACATGATACTGTGAGCAATAAATCTGTTATTTCTGTGCAGTATTTGGAAGTCAACATATTCAATATAGTGACATTTACATGTTAGTAACATTGTAATAATGAGGAAATGTAGGCGGCAATTTAGTGCAAAAATGAATTCTACCAAAATGCTAAAAGTTACACTTTATTTGAAGATAAACACATAATTATCTGTTACCTGGAAACACCTATGGTAATTTGTGTGTGAGCTCTGATGATAAATCAGGGCTGCAAAATGCAAAACTACCTCTTCGTATTTCATTTCATAGTAATATTTCCTCCAATTGAAACTTTATTGCACAGTAAAGCCAATAAACCCAGTAACAAATGAAACATAGTCAAGTTAAGGGTCGTTCATTACAGACGTTCACTGAATTTCAAAAGTGAATTTTATCTTTCAATGTAGAAGCTGCCACATCCAAAGAAGAAACATGCTCTTTTCATGAGCAGGGAAAAGAGGGTGGTGTAAGCGTCCGGTCGACATACCCTTCAAGCAGAATGTCAGTGGATCACTTCTGCAGCTATAATATAGGTGGAAGGGGATGCAACCCGAAGCGATGAATACAGGTGTGCAGAGCAAAAAAACAAAAAAACAAAAAATTGAGATGCAAAGGATATGGTGAACTGGCTGCTTTAAATTATGGCGCAGGATCATTTGTACAGATTGTAAAGAGTTATTTATAGAGTACAATTAAAAAGTGATCCACCTTTTGATCAGCTAAGTTTATTCTGCCAGAAAAAGATACAGTTTTTGCAATTCATATTTATTTTAAATGAAGTTATTTGTCGCCATGTAATTAATAAAAAATAAGCTTTAATTTCTTGTATAAATAACCTCTGTTCGCCACAGTCGGTGCCATAATAAGAAGATAAAATATTTGAGTTCTCCCCATCAGATGTTCTGGAAAGTATCTGTGAAATGTCCTCTTCTGGTCTTTATTAGATATTTTATGGGGTGCAAACCACAGAGCTTTGGGTGGACAGTTAGAGCTGAGTCCCAAAGCCCTCCAGTCTCAGCTGTATCTGTGAGGTTATCAAAGCTGCTCACAGGTGACCCACTACCTGAGTCTCAGGTTTCTGCTCTGCTTTGAAGATTTCGTTCCATTTGGCTGACTTTTATCAACGATAAATTAATTGTGCAATATAAAATCTAAATGTTCTTAACCCATACTGAATCCAGGCTGAAGGACGCATACTGTACAAATAGAAAGAAAACGGGAAACGTGAAAAGAGAATGAATTTTTAAAAGAAGGACTTGGAGACTTGGGAGAGAAACAGTAAAAGTTAAGTGCCTATCAGAAATATTGGTTTAGTTAGAAGAAGAGAACAGAGAAAGAGGAGAAAACTGTAGGGTCCAGGAAATCACAGAGAGAAAGGCATGTTGTAGAATTCACCCTGACTTCAAGGACACTCATCCAAATTGAATAGGAGTGAAAACAAATCAAGTTGTTTTGCTCATGAACAATAAACTGGCCTGGTAATTGAATCGCTGTTTTCATACAGCAGGCCAAGGCTTTAAAAAAACAAGTGAAAGAAATGCAAAAAACATCTGATAAATGAACAAAGACTACATGGGAGTTTATAACATGCTTAAATTCCAGTAGCACTAACTTTAAAAACAGATGGGAAGGACAGGAGAACCACAAAGCAAAAGTACTAAAATACATCTGTGAATGTAGGGTTGTGTGAAAATGTGATGGTAAAAGAAAAAAAAAAAAGCATTAAGAAAAATATTATTTTTGTTTTCCCTTGAAAACAAAAAGCACTGAGAGAGAGAGAGAGAGAGAGAGAGAGAGAGAGAGAGCTGTTCAAGGAGAACATGTTAACTATTTCTGGAAAAGCTGAGTTTCCAGGGGAAGATTTTCCTTCCCTCAGTGAAATTGAAGGATAACAAAAAATACATTGTTATTTCATCAGACAGTGGCTGCTGACTAAAGCAAAACATTAAGAATGTATATATATATATATATATATATATATATATATTATTCAATTAAAAACTAAACTCAGATTGATACTGACTCATTTTCATTTCAGTCAAGTAAAACAACAGGAAAGACTTATTCCAATCAATAACTGAGACATGATCCTTTCCCCAACTGAAAGGATTATTTTAGGGTAAAGGAAATTATTATTTGAAAAAAATCCTGTGTTTATACTACATTACAGAATATCTAAATTATCTGTAATATTTATTTAAATGCTTCTCTACTCTTTAAGCGGTTCAGGTTATGTTAAAAAAAACTGAAAAGTGAATTATTCTTATTCAAGGTCTGAAGATGCACCAATGTCTCCCATTGGTTGGCATAGCAACACACTTTTCTAGTATACACTGAATGAACAGGAGAAGAGTTTAATAGACTGGATTACTCCCATTAGCTGCTATACATTTGAAAACTACAATAAACTGTGTATCACACAAACTCTCCATGATAACTCTTTCTTTATTAAAAAGTGTAAGACCTCCAAAATGTCAAGGATTTAACAAAGCACAAAGTAAATGAGTTTTTTCCAGGTCAAGAAGAGACTTCTGAAACCTTAAATCCTTGGAAAACAAGTATTCATATCATGAAGGGTATTACGTTAATTAATTTTTAAAATACAGTGCAGTCACACTGTGGTAATCAACGTGAGAGCTTTTATTCTTCAACCGATAAAGTCTTCACTTATGAAATACTTGAGAAAATCATTACTTGTAAATCAAGGAATGGATGAGTGTTCGCTCATTAAAAGATGATATTTTCTTCTGATAAAAATTAACATTAATTACATATCTTCACATTTTAGCTTCAAACTTGCACCTCCCACATTTTCAAGAATTCTGAGTGTGTGTTTTCAGTTTTCCCCATCAGAGCAAGAAGGTTGCTAGTTTGACAATGGAATTTTAACATTTCCTCTGTCCTCCTCCAATGGTTAAAGGACACATTTAGCTTTTTTAATTATTAGTATTATTTCATTTAAAACAACAGGACCAATGAACTAGACCATGTCTAGCTGAGTGCAGGGGTGGGCCCAGTCCATCCAAACATGCTGTCTTGCCAGTCAAAAGTAAATAAAAATATTTTTTTCTTTGTTTTTGTTCAGACAGTGACAAAAGCATCACAGAAAACACTTATTATTCAGTAGACAGTCTACAGGCTGCTCAAAAGACACCCACTGCCCAGCAGCTTAATGCGATCATATATACAAAACACTTGATAGAAAGCAAACCATTGTGTCTCTTGGAAGTGTTCAACTATGAGCTGAGCACGAGATACCAAGTAAACCACCCACAGGCATACACAGTCCCAGTGGCTGCACAGAAAAAAAAGGAAAGAAAAAGAAATCGCTCTGACTTGTAATGTAAGCTGTGTTGTGATGTCACTGATGATGATCCTGTTTTCTCCATTGGATACTATATTTTTCTAACTAGCTGAAGGGCTTTGAGAATTAGTGTTTAACCCACAATACAACTGGTGTTGTATTGCTTTTTATAATAGTCTTGTGTATTTTTATACTAGAACTGGATTAAATGAGCAGCATAAACAACATCAAGATAAGCTAAAGATAAGCCACCACCTGGCCTTTCTGTGTGGAGTTCTCCCCTTGTCTGCGTGGGTTCTCTACAGGTACTCAGGCTTCCTCCCACGGTCCAAAGACATAATTAGTGGGATTAGGTTGACTGGTGACTTTAAATTGCCTATTGGTGTGAATGTGAGTGTGGATGGTTATCTGTCTCTGTGTTGGCCCTGCAATAGACTGATGACCTGCCCAGGATGTACCTCGCCCAATGACAGTTGGAATAGCCTCCAGCCCTAGAATAAGTGTAAGAAAATGGATGGATGGATGGATGGATGGATGGATGGATGGATGATGAACTAGAAGATACTTACCCAACACATTACATTTTTCATTTTTCATTTTCACTGAACAATTTCATACTGCTGCTACAGTGGAATTAATTACAGCAGCAATTGAAATATGCAAAACAGTTCTCAAGAAAGGTGGAATTAAAAGAGACTGAAATTCCAGGCTTATTACGTCTGAGTGAAGGTAACAGGCCTTAACATCCAGCCTTTTATGTTAAAAGAGAAACAGAGTGCAATAGCAGAGCTTATCTATTTATTTATTGATTGATGATTGATTGTTAATTTATTTCGATCATGTAAACAATATACAAAAACATTTAGCAAAGAAAAGAAGAGAAAAATAATGCTATACAAAATAAAGCTAATACATTTCAATATTGCTTCAACTGTTCCGATTCAGTTACGTATCGAAAGGGAGTGGGAAGAAGTACACACTTATTTAATCCCGCCCCTTTGCCATAAGTTATCAGTCAATATTTAGTCAGCTTCTTTACTGATATAATCTGCAGTAAAAAAATAGTGAACAGATTTCTGATATAATATATACATCACGTCATGAAACTTTCTGAATAAAGACATTCCCTGAATTTCAACATTTTCCCTTTCTTTGTAACTCATGAAGATCATATCTTTAGAACACTTTTTCAACTGCTTTATTTTGGGACATTGCTTCAACTCCATATATGCATATATGTGCTTTTGCTTAGTAAATCATCTTTAATTCTTAATCTAAAAAGTATAAGTCTAATTAATATGATAAATGAGAAATGTAGTTTGAGTAATGAAAATTATTTTAGTGTCTGGATTTTGTGTGCATAGATGTGATTCAGCTTCGACCATGGCAGATTAATGTATGTATGAGACTTGCTGCAGTAATGTGAACAAGAAATGTGTCTCCGGCCCATCGTTATCCTTGATTTAAAGAAGAGAGATGTATTAAGTATATTTTAATAAATAAACACAGAATCATAATTTATGTGTGATTTTGTTGATAGTTAATCATCATTAGTTGCTTAATACTGATCAGAATATAATTAGGTATAAGTTTAACCAATATAAGAATTACTGTAATAACAGGCCATTAACTGAGAATCAGTATATATTAACTTGTTTGTGCAGAATGGCCTTGGAGGGTGTGTGAGAGAGCGAGAGGATGGGAGGGGGGAGTGAGTGAGACACTGAGGAGACCACTAATCTCTGACTTTAACGTGTATAATCTGAAAAAGAAGTTATATTGAGTATATTATGATTGAAAAACACAGTCATGAAGGGGAAAAGTGAGAGCTTCGCTTTTACACTCAGCTCTCTCTTCACCACAACGTACAGCGTCCCAATCACTGCATCTGCAGCGCCAATCTGTCTGTCACTCTGCTGCTCCCTTCTCCCATCATTCATGAACCAGACCCTTAGATACTCCATTTGGGGCAGGAACTCGTCCCTCGGCTGTGAACTGTTCCAGTGTGAGTTTGAGGCCGTCACCTGATGAAGCCAACAGACTCACAACATCTGCAAAAAGCAGAGATGAGATTCTGAGACCACCCAAGTGGAAGCCTTTCACCTCTTGGCTACACCTAGAAATTCTATCTATAAAATTTATGAACAGAATCAGTGACAAAGGGCAGCCCTGGCGGAGTCCATCACTGACTGGAAACGAGTCTGACTGACTGCCGGCTATGTGGACCAAGTTCTTGCAAAAGCTGTATAAGGATCGAATGGCCCATGGCAATGGGCCAGACACGCCATAGTGCCGAAGCACCTCCCACAGGACACTGCGATGGACACGGTCGAATGCCTTCTTCAAGTCCACAAAACACATCTGCACTGGTTGGGCAAACTCCCATGCACCCTCAAGTATCCTCGAGAGGGTAAAAAGCTGTTCCAGTGTTCCATGACTAGGACGAAAACCACATCGTTCCTCCTGTTTCCAAGGTTCGACCAACAGACGAAGTATCCTTTCCAGAACCCTGACATAGACTTTCACAGTTTTTCCTTTTTGCCATATTAGATTGGAACTTAGAGGAAGTTTTGGGAGCTTCTACCTGCTCAAAGGGATTTCATCCTGCCTGGCTCGATGTCACATGTCTTGCAGACTGTTTGTTTTCTCCCTCCCCTTTGTTTTCGGTTTCTCCATAGGTACACAGAATAGAGGCTGGTGCAAATTTTAAATCTTCAGCTATTTGGATGAAGGAGAATTTGAAAGGACCAACAAGAATTAAGTGCTCACCTATCAAGGAAGCTTACCTGTGGCTGGACTCTTTCCTCCACCCCACTGATGACTGTTTGGCACACCTGTGTTATGATCACACGTCCACCAAAACCTGATCTTGGTCAGCCTGAAGCCAGAGTTAAACAACCACCATTTCGTTCACGTGTGATACGAGTGCTTCTATTGGATAAAAAAGGTCATGTCATTGCTGATAGCCTTTCGCCAAGTTTTCTCCATCTATAGAGAATGGCTCTCACC
Organism: Oreochromis aureus; assembly: GCF_013358895.1. Lineage (NCBI taxonomy): Eukaryota > Metazoa > Chordata > Actinopteri > Cichliformes > Cichlidae > Oreochromis > Oreochromis aureus. The sequence goes on from NC_052955.1 coordinate 22,175,378, forward strand.
GTGGTTCACAGGAGTCCCAAAGCCTTAGAGATGGCTCTGTAACCCTTTCCAGGCTGAAAGATGCCACGACTTTGTTTCCATCTGTTCTTCAGTTTCTTTAGATCATGGCATAATATGTTACTTTCTGAGATCTTTTAGCCCCCTTCACTTTGTTAGGAAGATTTTATGTAAGTGACTTCTAGTTTCAATGGGTCTGGAAGTAATCAGTGCTGGAAATAGGTAGTGAAATGTAATTAAGTCTTCTAAAAATATGTGCTTAATCACAATTAATTGGTGATTTACAAAAGGGGATAGGATAACGTTTTCACAAAAGGGCCAGGTAGGTCTGGATAGCGTTTTTTCTCTTAATAAATGAAGTCATCATTTATTAAGAGAAATGAATGTATTTTGTATTTACTCATGTTATTTTTGTCTAATATAAAAATTGTTTAATGATCTGAAACATTTGAGTGCGAGAAATATGCAACGAAGAAATCAGGAAGGTGACAAAATACCTTTTTGTGGCACTCTAGACTGCTGCTGTGAATGAACTCGGTGATGACTTGCTCTTTACACTACACTTCAAAGCACGAAAGATTTGTCAGAGTTCACGGACAAGCATTGCTGACATTGTCATGTCAGTTCATTATGCAACTGTTGTTTCAAAGAGCAGCACAATCCTTTTACACAACAGATGAAACGTACAGAAGATGAAAGAGGGAATAAAATGATGGACTGTGGTGGAGGAAAGGAGAGAAGTGCAGACACAGGAGGAGGGACAAGAATGGTAATCAAATGTCAAACCTGTCTGTACAAGCATGCATGCACATTTTAGTGATGTAGCACATGGATTGTAATTTTTTGCCTATTTGTTTACTCTATCTCCTTCATATCGTTCTTTCTCTGACCTTGTTCTTTTGTTTCAGTTTGTGCTTGTTGTCTGTTTGTATAGGTATCTCTAAATTGGTCTGTGTTGTACTGTGGATTGTTCACCATCCGAGTCTGAGTTTGTCTTACTGTCCCAAAGGGCGTGTCCAATTACCTGTCAATAGTGGTAGTGGTGGGAAATTAAATTGTATTCCTCCTTTCCCTTTTCTACATCTTGCCTTCCTATCAGCTGTGTTTGCCACCTTATCTCCTTAATATCTAGGCTTCATTTTTTGTCCCTCTGCCTCAAAACCAGTTTCATCCTTCCCCTCCTCTCTCCTCTCCCTACGATGCCTAGTCATTACTCACTTGCCTCATTTTCTCTTCTTCCTTTTACCAACAAGCCAGTTGGTTGTGTGTGTGTGTGCAGCAGTGTGTTACACTTTCACAATGTGGTGTGTTTTCTTTGATAGTATTTTGGCTGGCCAGCATCCCAGTTCTTCCCTCATATGGCTGAACACATTAAGGAAAAAAACAAAACCTTCCTTTTCTGTGCTCTGGCACACTATCCAATCTCTTTCTCCACCATCTGCAGGTGGTTTCAAGGAAGAAAAACAGATAAAAAGAAGACCTGCTAGTTAGATGAAGAAAAAAAAAAACACAGCTAAGCACTATGATGGGATTTTTGATGGACACATGTTAGAAAAGATGAAAATACAGATAGAATGTAAATAGTTTTGAAAACACTAAAAGCAGATTTCCAAAAATTAACTAAACAAAAAAAGAAGTAACAATAAAATTATGTCCTCAAACTTAACTTGTGTGTGCAAGCTGCTCTCATGACTTAGAAACACTGAAAAGTGAAGTGACATCAAGCATCTATATGAGGAAATATGTATATGTAACGTGTGATTTCAGTATCGTAAGGCAAGCCAGATCTTTAGGCACACTTTAAACAGGGAAATCATGCCTGGACCCAACCAAAGGGGGCGAAATTAAAGGTACAGTTACTAAGTACTTCAAGTCTTAAATTAAAAAATAAGACATACTGCAGCATAAAGTATATGCATACACATTAAAATTAAAAGGCACATGCCCAAAAAAGTCAAACAAGTACCAAATTCTTTCCAAAAAGCTAACCTTAGCTAGTGGACATTTAATTTAATCATTAGATGTTGAGAAGGGCTGAAAGGTTTAGGTGCTGGAAGGATCACTTCTAGATTTAAAGAAAGTGTAGAACAGTTCAGACATTATCTGAAATGTGGTCTCAGGTCTGCTACATAAACAGGGGCAAAACCATGCAAGGTGTTTAGGGAGACAATAACACGACGGAACAGCTACAGAAATGATAGAAACTAAAACATGGAAAGTATTGCATCGAGACATTTAAAGGAAAAATTTTCTTTACTGTGAGAAAAGGATGCAAAGTAATATGTGTTCTAATCACATGACTCATATAATACTGTAGATAAATTAGGTTTTTTTGTTTTTTGTCTTTGTCCAACTTTTTATTCAGCTTCCACTCTGTTTTATTCTGCTTTAGTTGTATTTTTTTTGTCTGTGCGTTATTGCAGCATTTTTCTATTTGCTGATGGGTTTTTTTTTTTAAGTTGCAGTGGGTTTGACCTTTCAGGACCACCATATCATTGTTTATATTCTGTTTATTAGTTTGTGACATTTTTTGTTTTAATCAAGCATTTCCCTGGCCAGAATAAGCCAGTGCTTTATATATCATTCACCTTAGTTAAGGTCAAACTATTTCATGGGACTTTTAAAAACAGGCTTTGATCCATAAAGATCTAGGAAAAGTAAAATAACCTGAGCTGAAAGTAGAGTTGCACTGACTGAAAGTGAAGAGCAGTGCCGGTCTCCAACTGGGTAGTTGGCTGGCATCCTGCCTGCACTGGATGCTCGGAAAACAGATAGGATCATCCTATCATTACCCTTATTACAAATTCAAAGACAGCAGTATCACAGAAAAGTAAAGATTAGCTATGCACCCGAGCAGTTAGCTGGCAGTTAGCCACTTTAGTAAGACTCAGCTTTTGCATATTATCATAACATCATTGAACTAACAAAAGCTTATAGTGGAGAAGCCTCTTAATTTTAGATGCTGTCTAATTTTTCCTGGCAGTAAGCCACTTTAAAAAAAAAGCCGACTTAAACATCTGTAAATTATTTTCATCTTAATTGGTGTAGACAGGCTTATCTGTTCTACTGAATATCAGCTAAATAGGATACCTCTATCAAGTTTATAGTTGGGATATTCCAATTAGCTTTTAGGTACATAATACCAACTCAAGTCACTTAATACTCTGCATTTCCCTAAACGCTGATTGAATATCCAGATGGCTCACTGAAATAGCGATACGCTTCCAGATGAGACACACATGTTGATCTGATCTCTTCATTATCATTATTATTATTAACATGAATATAATTTGATTGATAGACCACCTCTTACAACATAATAAATATATCTCAAGGAGAGAGTTCAGGCAAGAAGTTTACTTACTTACTTAAACATACCCTAATAAGTTGATCAGCTCAGCTGAAGAGACTGAGCAGTTCACCTGTGCAGGCTTTTATAGGCTGTAAGGCACACGTGACCCGCATTAATTGACAGTCCTCCCACGCCAGCAAAACAGCAGGCCATAGCGTTCATGACGTTCCACCTTGACACTGCAAATTATTCTGAAAAGAGAAAATAAAAAAGCAACAACAGAAGGTAACATTAAAACACCCCCATTAATTAAAATGGCTACCACACAATCTGGTCCACAAACGAGCCTACACCCACCCCCTTCCCAAATCCAGTTTCCTACCCCAGGAACAAATTAAGGAGTGGTGGGGAGTAAAAGTGAATGTTAGCAGGTATAGTAAATTGGCCTAACTGGTTGTTATTACAGAGATTTGTGATCATTTCTGATAATCATAAGTAGTATAGGGAAGAATGCATCTACCCCAGATAGAAAATCTATCCTTGTAAATAGGTTGAACAGGAAAAAAAATTAACCTAGGAACAGCAAGTGAAAATCTAGTCTTTGGCACTTAAATGAGCACCAGGTCTTATCACCAGTGCCCAACACCACATAGTCTGCAGCTACACACACACACACACACACACACACACACACACACACACACACACACACACACACACACACACACACACACACACACACACACACACACACACACACACACAAACACAGCACTGCTTTGCCAAAACTCCAGCAACAAACAACCAGAGCTGGAATTAAAATATGGGCATCAACCACAGCAGCACACCAAAAGGCTCTTCTGAACAAAAGATATTCGCACTAACCAAAATGTTCAGAAAGCCAACAAAGAGGGAACCAAGCTAGAACAAAGCTCACAGCAAATCAAAGCAGTTAATGGGATCTACAACAAAGCTACCAGACCAAACTACCAATCTAAATATTTCACACCACTATTCAAGTTCAACTTTGTGACTCTTACTCTTCATACATTAACCAGTTAAACTTTGCCACATAATTACACCACAAGACTAATCTCTTCTGTTTTCGTCTGCTGTAAAAAAACTAAATGTGACCAAATAAATGTACATTCATAAAATACTTTGCTTTCATAAGCTTTGAAAGAATCACTAAACTTCAATAAGAGCCAAGTTGCATCAATGAAAGCAACAGTAGGACTAGAAGGCTAAATTGGACAACAGACAGTAGAGTACAAAGAAAGAAAGACATCCGTGTTGATTGCTTTTTTTTTTTTTTAAAGTAAAGGCAGTCCAGTATCTATTAAAAACATAGGCCTGGATTTTCCTCGATCTGATGTTGTTACTAACAAATCTTTTTCCTGCCATCTTTAACCAGAATAGTTTTCATAATCATCCTTTTTCTGATATGTAGGAACCTTAGATCAGACTAGACATTCTTCTTACAGCTAATAATTTAAATTTCATATTACTGATGTGTGATCTCCTTCCTGATATATTCATGAACATATTTGAAATATTTGTCTAAGTAGCAAATAAGCAGAATTCTCTTTTTGGCTCTTACACTGGTGTCAGAATTGAACATCAGCTATGTAATGCTATTTAATACTACGTTGGCAGACTGGTTTCCAAAGCAATGAATCTACGGATTTTGGATACACATGTGCTAACGAGAAACACTGAAGAAACATGGTAGATAGTTTTTTTATTAAATTAGTCATTTTAATTATTCATGAGGCAGTAATCCAAAGGCGAAAATGTTAATATAAAACACTGACCACTGTGAAAAACCGTGCTATTACAGTATAATGACTTCAGTAAATTAGAGGTAACTTGGACATGAAATAGAAATTCACCAGATTTCCTGGCAGAGGTGATTTCTTTTATCGAATAATGAATATATTTCTGAAAATATGCAAGCATAAGTGTGGGATTCAAGAGCATTAATCTGTTCATTTTTGACACTGTTGACTTACTTAAGGTAAAAGTACACTAAGCCCAATCAAAGGTCAGGCACTCCAATTAACAATAATCAGCCCACAAGCACATTTTCCCAGTGTTCAGCTCACCTCTGAACATTATCATTGAGTTTCGTACTTGTTCTTTTAATACAGTGTCAATTTTCAAATGGTCACTTTCTGGTCATTTGCATTAATAAAGGTGTTGTTGAAGACTGTTTGAAAAAAGACAGTGCAGCTACTTTAATGTTGTTAAAATACTTTATATTGCTGCTGCATCTTAGTGACTTAAGCACTTGATCATGCTCCGTGACAAATGTGGAGACAGACTGCTGCTGGCAGGCACAAAGACAGCACTTCTGCTTCTGCATGCTTACAAATAGGGGTATGTGTAAACAGACGTATTCAAAATATGATGCCAACCTCTCGCCTAAGTAATGTGTAAAGAAAGAAAAAAGTACTATGCGGTTGCGTAACTGAAACAGGACTTTAGATTTGGTCCCAAAAGTTGTCCTCACGTTGATATCCCCACAGGCTTTTAGATTTGTGTAGACCAGGGGTGGGGGAACTCTAGGCCTCGAGGGCCGGTGTCCTGCAGGTTTTAGATGTGTCCTTGATCCAACACGGCTGATTTAAATGGCTAAATTACCTCCTCAACATGTCTCGAAATTCTCCAGAGGCCTAGTGATGAACTAATGATTTGATTCAGCTGTGTCGACCCAGGGTGATATCTAAAACCTGCAGGACACCGGCCCTTGAGGTCTGGAGTTCCCCACCCCTGGTGTAGACCTATGTGGTCACATAGATCCATATGCAGGCTATACAGCTGTATGGTGCAATCCATTCATTTTTTGTTTTTCTAATTTGTAAGCAGTGCTGTGCCACTTGGTTTTTAAACGTTTTAATGGTGACCTGCAAAGTGTCTGCAGTTGAAATAAAACATGAATAAACTAAATAAAACAATGGCTTTTAGAACGAATGAACTGTTTTTTATATGAGTCATACACGAAGATAAATATGAGGGGCAATCAAAGATTTAGGAAACTATGCAAAATAAAATAAAAAAAGTTCTGGCTTCTGGCTGTGATACAAGCTTTAGCTGAAGTGCCCATTGCCTTAACATTCATGCTAATTTGCACTGTGAATTTATTACCTTGAATCACAATTTTTAGCAAGTTCTACACTAACACAATCAATTGACCATAAGGAGATTGATCCAAACATAACAGTAGTATTGGATGCACTCTATTGATGTACAAGGAGATGACCTTGGGTTGAATATAACAGTCGATTTTTTTCCAAGTACTGTCTCTGAAATTCTGTCAAGAAAGGAAATTCTAGGTCCAGTCCAGACTGATTAAAGTGCTGAAAATCTGGATGAACAGGATACCAAAATGAGCTGAAGAGAAAACATCTTATTATCACCCCAATTAGAGATTGCTTACCATTTCCTGCTGTGTGCATGTAGACGTGTGTACACACAGCAGCATAGTTGTGTGAGAAGGCACATTTGTGTGTGTGGAGAGAGAGAGGGAAGGAGGCTATATGAGTGCATGAGTAAGTTTGCAGTTCCTCCAGTCATTCCTGCCCTTTCATCTATAATTAGTGTATGTTGCAATGACAGCTTGGTGCAGCATTCAGACTGGCACAATGACAGATGGGCAAAGCAAACTGTAATTGGTTTAACTGGTTTTTGCCAGTCAAAATGTCTTTGTTTGGTTGCATTTATAAGAAATAATCATAGAGTTAATTTCCAAAACTCTATTGAGACACGGTGGCGATTACTTTAACTTTGTGCAGTTAAAACTATCTATTTGTTGGCTTATTGGTCTATTTATCTTAGATAGTTCCTTATAATCAGCTAAGAAGCAACCAAAAAATCGATGTGCAGGAAAAGGAAGCCAATAAGAAGAGATGTGTGAAATGTGATCTGGGACCTTAAATGGAGTAAAATACATCTTGTAAACATCCCCTAGGGCACACACACACACACACACACACACACACACACACACACACACACTTAGATGACTACAAATCGCTCAAATTCAATATCCATGACTAAAAAGAGGGTTATTGTGACAACTCTGATGTAGGCACAGCAGAGTACAGTCACCTAAAGGCTGAAGGAGAGCATTGTCTGTCTCAGTTTCATGGATGGTACAGAACTTACTCCCAAAGAAGACTGGAACACTACTGGTCATACTCAGATCACGATAACCTCTTACTTCCAACTGTCTATTCTATATAGTGTTTTAGTCCTAATAACACCGTGGGGGCAAGAGCTAGATATATTTTCCAGATATTGTTTCCATTTTCTGTAGTAGTGTTGGTAATAACCTGGACACAAACCTACTTCTGCTGTCCCGTGAACAAAAGTCTGTGATTGTAATGAATGAAGTCTATTATCCATCCTCCTCTTTGTTTCTGTGTGTTTATGAAATACTGTTAAATAATCCATATTGGCCTGCAGCATATGTAACACAGTGGTTATGTATGCTTTATAACAGATGAAAACATTATACATATTTAAAAAATCTAAATCAGCTTAAAATAATTTTATAACTGTGCTGGGTTAATGATGACTGTTTCCTGTATACTATTTCCCTCCTTGCTCTCTGCTTTCCTGTCTGGTCTCTATTGCCAAACAAAATAATTAAGATGAGAATAAATCTACTTGTTCCTAAATCTACCTGCAAACTGTTACAGCCCCATTCCTCTTTATCAGGAAACATGATTTCCTCGAGGTGAAGTGGAGAAAGCAATGAAAATTGTTGTAAGAGAGCAGCCAGCACCACTAAAGCAATAAGCGGGAGAAAATCTGATTGAAGAAATGGAAACAATAGTGTCCAAGGAGGTGCACATTTCCAACATGTTTCCACAAAAGAGATGAAAAATAAACAAGAAAACAGGCTGAGGTGAACATAACTGGGGTGATAATTATTGTTTCCCCTAAGATACTCATTGCAACTCAAGTAAAAAAAAGTAAAGTTTTGACATCAAATGGAAAACAGGAAACAGACCATAAGAAAAGAAATGGTGGAATGATTTGTCAGAATTGTTGAATAAATTCACAATCTCCAGCATCTTTGGGATAATGCCAAGAAATTAAGTGGCACCTGATGGCATCCAGCAAGGAGGGATGAGACAAGATAACACAATGTCTGTTAGAATATTTAGAGGTTTTTCCTCATTTTGTCTTCATCACATGCAATTTATATCTGATTGTTACATGTTTAATTCCCATTCTGAGTATTTTTAGGTTGTGATGTTTTGAAAAAGTGTAAATCATCATGATGAAACATTACTGCTACTACAACTACTACAACTACTACTACTACTACTAATGATAATAACAATAATAATAGCTGTTTTTATTAGTCATCATAGTAGTAATTGTAATAGCGGTAGCAGCAGTAGCATTTGAGAGACAATTCAATTTATACAGCACCAAATCACAATAACAGTCGCTTCAAGGTGCTTTATATTGTAAGGTAAAGACCCTATGATAGTACAGAGAAAGCAGAGAACATAGGACCCATCATTTGCTCTCATACATGATGTGAGGCAGTTTTAAATTTGTTTAGTGCAAGAAAAATTCAGGCAAGATTGAACTGAACATTGACAAATAACAGATTTGTTGCGAGAAACATGCATATGTGGTGTCTGTGAATGAGGCCCATTCAGTGGAGCATTTTACTTGGGTTAAACATGCTTCGCTGGCTAGCTGTAGAGGGTGGGATACATCGTCCGTGATGGAGAGAAGTTTTGACATCTTTCTCCTCTCCGCTTCTGTTTGGTATGTAATGGTAAGGGTCAAGTTTAGGGTAACAAATGAAAGTTTAATAGACTATCCTCAGACGTGTGTGTGCGTGTAAGCAGAGATAGTGAGTTTTAAGTTGTGTTGTGTGCCTCAGGTCTCTACTCCTCTTTGAAGTGGGAGAGCTGTGTGGTTTTGATATGAAGGCATTTAATAACCCTCACTCACACTGTGATTGTATATGTTTGTGCATGTGTGTCTTTAAAACAGTGAAATTCAGTCTCTCTAGTTTTTGCGTGTGTGTGTTTGTATGTATATATGTTAATTTAAAGACAATTAAGGAGTCTCTGCAGAAAACAGTGCGTTTGTTCCTCAGTCAGTGGGTTTTCCTCACCTGTTTGATGGGTGGCTGGATTTATTTCTGTTGCCTTCTAACTCCGATCTTAACCCAGCCACCTCTAATGCAAAAGACCTCAATTTGCTTTGGGACCACATACTGTTAATGTTAAATTCACACTGTCTGTGGTGAGAGAAGCAAACAATGCAAAGAAGCTACCATGCAGAGATGAATGAAGAATTTGATACCGAGCAAACAGCCAGAGGCTGTGATCAGCCCTTCTTTTCCTTGCTTTTGTTAAAAAGCGTATAAGCATATAGTCAAAAAAATCTTCTTCCCATGCGCATTAGGGTTAAGCGATCTTTAAAAAATTCCCACTGGCCTTCATCAGTCCAACAACAGGCGATTGGTGAAACATTAGCATTTAGTGTATAATGGCACGGGGGCGGGCGTCTCAGTCCCCACAAACCATTTTCATTAAACGCACTCATTGAAGAGCTTGTTGTAAACTGGCTTTAAAATCACCTATTTAGGTTTATTTTGGTTTTAAACTAGATACATCCAGCAAGCTGTAGGATGTAAAACAAAGGAATTAGACAACAGCTCACAGCCTCTAGGCAGAGATAACGTGTGCTATTAAATGATTATGGGGCACAACTGCACATATAGTTTAAGGCTGAGGTCTTATTTTGCATTAATTAATGAACCAGTAGATTGTGTAGTCACCTCAAGAGACTGTTTGCCATTCAGTCACTTTCCTGTTTTGTGAATGACAGAAATTCCAGCAACGAGAATGTGCTTTATCTTCAGTATACAACTGCTATTAGCATGGACTTGAAATCGCTCTTCTCAGCTAATTATTTATCAAGTATAATTCACAAAGAGGAACACGATTAAATTAACAAAATAAAATCTCAAAAATCTCCCAGTTGACTCATCTTATTCCTGACCACCAAATTAATTGTTCAGTTGCACATTCACATGTTATTTTAAAATCTCAATCACATCAGTCTTCTGGGGGCATAGTGTTTACTGACAGTCCGAATGGTCCAGGGGAAGAAGCTGTTTGTGAGTGGAGGTGTGGGACCTGATTGACCTGAGATGCTCAACAGAGGGCAGTAGGTCAAACAGGTGATGGGCGGGGTGCGAGAGGTCACCTGTGATGGCTCTGGTTTTCCTGAGACAGGAGGATCTAGCGATGTTCTCCAGGGATGACAGAGGGCAGCCAATTATTTTTTGGGTGGTGTTGTATGCTCTGTGTACCAAACACCCAGGGAGCAGAAGTCTACCGTTCTTCGCTAAGGAGGAGTAGAAGGCTAGCAGCAGTTTTTGGTCCAGGTTATTAGTCTGGACCAGTTAGTCTGACTGGTTGAGGCTGGTTGGTTAGGAAGTCTTTGATCCAGGAGCAGTTGGCAGGGGGGATTTCAAGGTGGTCCAGTTTGGTGGTGAGGAAGTCTGATGTTATAGTGTTGAATGGTAAGCTGTAGTCCACAAAAAGCATCCTCACGTAGATCTTCCTGTTCTCCAGGTGGCTCAGCACTCTGAAGGGTGATGGTGACGGCATCCTCCGTGGACCGATTTGCTCTGTAAGCAAACTGGTATCAATCGAGGGAGGGAGGTAGACGGCGGTCTCTGATGTGCTGAGACACTATCCGCTCAAACACTTTATGACAACAGATGTGAGGGCTATAGCTCTGTAGGCATTGAGGCTGTCTATACCAGACTATTTGAGGATGGGAATGATGGTTGAGGTCTTCAGAAAGGTGGGAACGGTGACATAACGGTGACAAGGGGGGATGAGTCGGACTACAGAGATGAGGTCAACAGACTGACTGAGTGGTGTTCAGTTAACAACCTCCAACTGAACACCACGAAAACTAAAGAACTCATCTTGGACTTCAGGAAGGGCAGAGCAGACCCGGCCCCACTTTACATTCACGGGAACCGTGTGGAGAGGGTACACTCCATGAGGTTTCTGGGCGTGCAGATCTCTGATGATCTCTCCTGGACTGCAAATACCACTGCGGTGGTAAAAAAGGCCCAGCAGCGTCTCCACTTTCTGAGAGTGCTCAGGAGGAACAACCTGGAGGAGAGGCTGCTGGTGACATTCTACAGAGCCACCATAGAGAGCATCCTAACGTACGGCATAACAACATGGTATGCAGGGTGCTCAGCTGCAGACAGGAAAGTAATGCAGAGGGTCATCAACACAGCCCAGAAGATCACTGGCTGCTCTCTGCCCAGCCTGGAGGTCATTGCAAACTCTCGGTACCTCAGCAGAGCTGGCAATATCATCAAGGACCATTCTCACCCCAGCAATCAACTGTTTGAACTATTACCGTCAGGCCGACGGTACAGGTCACATAAAACCAGGACAAACAGATTCAGGGATAGCTTCTTTCCCAGAGCTATCACCGTTGTAAATAAGCACAAAAACAATTGAACCTGCTTAGCCATACCATACTGTCACTGTCATTATATTATGCTGCTATTCATACTGTCATTATATTAATGCTGCTATCCTGTAAATATCATACTTACTTTTGGAAGTACTTACGTTTGTTTTATTGTACCTTTTATATTTTACATTTATATTTATTATTGCATTTTGCACCAAGGGAGTGGCACTCCAATTTCGTTGTACCCTGTACAATGACAATAAAGGCTATTCTATTCTATTCTATATGAGTCAGGGAGAGGTTGAACAGCCTGGTGAGGATCTCTGCCAGTTGGTCCGCGCAGGCTTTAATCACAGCCCCTGGGATGCTGTCAGAGGCAAGTCATGTAGCTTCCATGTCTGA